>NW_027596959.1:5000-121792 GCF_964194155.1 Cetorhinus maximus | reverse complement strand
GAGAGAGAGGGCGAGGGGAAGGGAGAGAGAGGGAGGGAAGGCAGACACAGAGGGAGAGATGGAGGGAGAGAGTGGGTAGGGGACTGGAGAGAGAGGGGGAGAGAGAGAGAGCAAGGGGAAGGGAGAGAGGGAGAGGGAGGGAGGGAGGGGATGGGAGTCAGAGGGAGAGAAAGGGAAAGAGAGAGATGGAGAGAGAGAGGGAGAGAGAGAGAAAGAGAGGGAGAGAGAAACAGTAAAAGAGAGGGGAAAGAGAGACAGAGAGAGGGACAGATGGGCTGATTTTATAAATATACTTAAACATGTAAGAACGAGAGAGTGAGAGAGAGAGAGAGAGAGAGAGAGAGAGAGAGCGAGAGGCGGGGGAGGGGAAGCAGCATCTGCTCAGGAAGCCGGTGCTATTTAGATATAGAGCCTGAACTGAATAAACATCAGATGGAACTGGCTGACTGGGGGCAGAGGGGGTGGTTGTCTAGGAAACAAAAGTCAGGGACTGAGGTGACTGGAGGCTGCCATTTATACCAACAAGGAGCAGGAGGAGGCCACTCGGCCCCTCTAACCTGCTCTGCCGTTCAGTAAGATCGTGGCTGATCTGATTGTAACCTCAACCCCACATTCCTGCCAACCCCCGATAACCTTTCACCCCCTGGTTAATCAGGAATCTATCTCGCTATTCGAAGACTCTGCTTCCATCGCCTTTTGAGGAAGAGAGTTCCAGAGACTCTGAGTGAGAAAGATTCTCCTCATCTCTGTTTAAATGGGCGACCCCCTTATTTTTAAACCCTGACCCCTAGTTCTAGATTCTCCCACAAGAGGAAACATCCTCTCCACATCCACCCTGTCAATAGCCCTCAGGATCTTATATGTTTCAATCAAGTCGCCTCTCACTCTTCTAAACTCCAGCGGATACAAGTCTAACCTGTCCGACCTTCCCTCATGAGACAACCCGCCCATTCCTGGTATTAGTCTGGTAAACCTTCTCTGAACGGCTTCCAACGCATTTACATCTTTCCTTAAATAAGGAGACCAATACTGTACACAATACTCCAGATTTGGCCTCACTAGTGTCCAGTACAACTGAAGCATAGCCTCTGTGTTCAATTCCCCTCACAATAAACAACATTCTATTCGCTTTCCTAGTTACTCACTGTACCTGCATACTAACCTTTTGTGATTCATGCACTAGGACACCCAGATCCCTCTGCATCTCAGAGCTCTGCAATCTCTCACCATTTAGATAATAAGCTTCTCTTTTATTCTTCCTGCCAAAATGGATCATTTTTAATATTCCCGCATTATACTCCATTTGCCAGATCTTTGCCCACTCACTTAACCTATCGATATCCCTCTGTATCCTCCTTACGTCCTCGTCACAATTCACTTTCCTACCTACCTTGGCGTCATCAGCAAATTTAGCAAACATTCCTTCAATCCCTTCATCCAAGTCATTTATATAAGTTGTAATAAGTTGAGGCCCCAGCACTAATCCCTGTGGCACACCCCTCGTCACATCCTGCCCACCAGAAACAGACCCATTTATGCCAACTCTCTGCTTCCTGTTAGCCAGTCAACCTTCTATCCATGCCATTATGTTACCCCCATGAGCTTTTATTCTCCGCAGTAGCCTTTGATGTGGCCCTTTATCAAGTGCCTTCTGGAAATCGAAGTACAGCACATCTACCAGCTCCCCTTTATCCACAGCACACGTGACTCCTTCAAAGAACTCCAATAAATTGACCAAAACATTGATTTCCCTTTCACAAAACCATGTTGACTCTGCCTGATGACCTTGAACTTATCCAGGTGCCCTGCTATAACTTATTTAATAATAGTTCTAACATTTTCCCTAGGACAGATGTTAGACTAACTGACCTGTCATTTCCCACTTTCTGTCTCCCTCCCTTTTTCAGTAATGGAGTTACATTCGCTATTTTCCAATCTAATGGAACCTTCCCCGAATCTAGGGAGTTTTGGAAAATTAAAACCGATGCATCAACCATCTCACTAGACGCTTCTTTTAAGACCCTAGGATGAAGTCCATCAGGACCCAGGCTCTTGTTAACCCGCAGCTCCAACAATTGACTCAGGACCACTTCTCTGGCCATTGTAATTTTCCTGAGTTCCTCCCTCCCTTCCATTTCCTGGTTTATAGCTGCTTCTGGGATGTTACTTGTCTACGTGATAGTGAAAACTGATGCAAAATACCTGTTCAATTCATCTGCCATCTCCTTGTTTTCCATTATCAATTCTCCAGACTGAATTTCTATAGGACCAATGCTCACTTTGTTAACCCTTTTCCTATTTAAATACCTATAGAAACTCTTACTATCTGTTTTTATATTTCTGGCTAGCTTTCTCTCATACTCTAATTTTTCCCTCCTTATTAGTCTTTTAGTCACTCTTTGCTGTTCCTTATATTCTGTCCAATTTTCTGACCTGTCACCTGTCTTTACACAATTATATGCTTTTTCTTTAAGTTTGATAGTATCTTTAACCTTTCTAGTAAACCACGGATGGTGTGTCCATCCCTTGGACTTTTACTGACTCGTTGGCATGTATCTATTCTATGCATTCTAAAATACCCCCTTAAATATTAGCCACTGCATCTCTATTGACCCATCCCTCAACCTAATTTGCCAATTCACTTTAGCCAGCTCAGCTTTCATAATTGCCCTTATTGAAGTTTAAAAACCTAGTCTCGGACCCACTCCTCTCTCCCTCAAACCGAATGTAAAATTCAATCATATTATGGTCGCTGCGACCTTGGGGCACCTTCAGTACCAGGTCGTCAATTAATCCCATCTCATTGCACAACACCAGGTCTAGTATATCCTGCTCTCCGATTGGCTCCGGAACCTGCTGTTCTAGGTAACCATCCCGGAAATATTCTATGAACTCCTTATCTGGGCTACCTTTGCCCATTTGGATTTTCCAGTTTATATGTAGATTAAAATCTCCCACTTCTGACAAACTCCCTTTGTTTCTTCCTTTATGCTCCATTCTGACATGCGATCACTGTTAGGCGGCCTGTACCCGACTCCCACAAGTGACTTCTTGCCTTTAGCAATTCTCATCCCTACCCAAGCCCTTTCCACATCCCCACCATATCCCAAAACATTACCGGGAGGCTGACAACATGGCTGATTAGGGAGCCAGCGGCCGGGGTGGGGGGTGGGGGGTGGGGGGAGGGGTTGGGCAGGGGTGGGGGGCGGGTGGAGAGAGCAGGGGCCCGGGAGACACCCATGGCTTCGGCCTCAGGCGTAGGCCGGAGGTCAGAGTTCACTGGGCCCATCCTCAAAATCGAGGCCCCGGTGGGAGTTTGGTAAAGGCAGGATTCCCAAGGCGGTGTTGATGAGGGGGAGTGTTGTGGCTCCCCGGTCCCTGGTCCAGTAGTCAGCCTGGGTATTGGCTCGATTGGCTGGGGTCAAAGTTCGGATGTAATACGGCCAACAGGGCCCAATCAAAACCCCACTTGATTTCAGTCCCTTCACGTCACAGGGCCTCGGTTGATAAATCCCGCAGGCAGTTTGCCTGAAGTTGCCGTTCGTTGCCACCACGGACAGGGCGCTGAATCGGAGGATTTAAATCCAGGGGCCCATGGCCAAACCAGGATTCGACAGGCCTCAGAGTGAGCCACAGGGAGCAGAGCAACTGGCGGAGGCCTTTCAGCCCCTCGAGCCTGTGCGTGTGTGTGTGTGAAGTGCTTCCTGACATCCCCCCTGAACGGGCCTGGCTCCCATTTTAAGCTTCTGCCCCCTTGTTCTGGGCTTCCCACCCACCCCACCAGAGGAAACAGTTTCTCTCCATCGACCCCATCGAATCCTTTAATCGTCTTAAAACCCCCCTCGATTTGATCGCCCCTTAAATCTTCCACACTCGAGGGGAATACAGCCCGAGTCTGTGCGTGTGAGACCCGCCCTCGGAGTTTAACCCTTTCAGCCCCGGGACGGTTCTGGTGAATCTGCGCTGCCCTCACTCGCTCCGAGGGCCAATAAATCCTTCCTGAGGGGTGGGGGCCCAGAACTGAACCCGGTTACTCCCGATTGGATCGAACTCGAGCCCTGTAATGGCTGAAGACGGTAAGGTCGGTCTGTGTCAGCGCAGACGGTCCCACATAAACCCAGGGCGATTCAGGAGAGGAAAGGCTGCATAAAAGAGGGGCCAGGCTGACAAAGAGTCTGCAGCTCCACAATTAAAGGGTCCTTCGACATTGCCAATTACCACAGTTGCGCCAGTCTCTTATCTCAAAGATTAAGTTATCAAACCGGAAAGTGCAATTACATCAGCTCAAACACCATTTGGCATCGAGCTCATTCCATAATCGCTGCGCCTGACAGGCCTCAATTACTGCTTCGGCCTAGACAGCCAGCCTGTTATCACAGGCCCTGCCACCAATTCAGCCCCAGGCTGTCACCGTTGCCAGGGTTTCGAAAGGATGGAACAGCAGGTGGGTGACTGTTTCCACAAAGCAAAACAATTAGTCATAAAACACTGATAACTGCCAATCTGCACTGCGGTACAGCACTGGTGGATATGGGTCTGTTAATGACTAACGCTGGGGTAAAGTACTGGTGGGCACAGGTATGTCACTGTATAACACTGCGATACAGCACTGGTGGGGACGGGCCTGTCTCTGTATAACACTGGGGCACAGTACTGGTGGGGACAGGTCTGTCACTGTATAACACTGGGGTACAGTACTGGTGGGGACGGGTCTGTCACTGTATAACACTGGGGTACAGTACTGGTGGGGACAGGTCAGTCACTGTATAACACTGGGGTACAGCACTGGTGGGGACGGGTCTGTCACTGTATAACACTGGGGTACAGTACTGGTGGGGACAGATCTGTCACTGTATAACACTGGTGTACAGTACTGGTGGGGACAGGTCTGTTTCTGTATAACACTGGGGTACAGCACTGGTGGGGACGGGTCTGTTTCTGTATAACACTGGGGTACAGCACTGGTGGGGACAGGTCTGTCACTGCATAACACTGGGGTACAGTACTAGTGCGGACAGGTCTGTCACTGTATAACACTGGGGTACAGTACTGGTGGGGACAGGTCTGTCACTGTATAAATCTGGGAAACAGAACTGGTGGGGACAGGTCTGTCACTGTATAATACTGCGGTAGAGCAATGGTCGGGACGGGTCTGTTAATGTATAACACTGGGGTACAGTACTGGTGGGGACAGGTCTGTCACTGTATAACATTGGGATACATTACTGGTGGGGACAGGTCTATCACTGTATAACACTGAGGTACAACACTGGTGGGGAAGGTCTGTCACTGTATAACACTGGGGCACAGCACTGCTGGGGACAGGTCTGTCACTGTATAACACTGGGGTACAACACTGGTGAGGACGGATCTGTCACTGTATAACACTGCGCTACAACACGGGTGGGGACAGGTCTGTCACTGTATAACACTGGGGTACAGTACTGGTGGGGACAGGTCTGTCACTGTATAACACTGGGGTACATTGTTGGTGGGGACAGGTCTGTCACTGTATAACACTGGGGTACAGTACTGGCGGGGACGGGACTGTCACTGTATAACACTGGGGTACAATACTGGTGGGGACGGGTCTCTCACTGTATAACACTGGGGTACAGTACTGGTGGGGACGGGTCTGTCACTGTATAACACTGGGGTACAGTACTGGTCGGGACGGGTCTGTCACTGCATAACACTGGGGTACAGCACTGGTGGGGACGCGTCTGTTAATGTATAACACTCAGGTACAGTACTGGTGGGGACGGGGCTGTCACTGTATAACACTGGGGTACAGTACTGGTGGGGACAGGTCTGTCACTGTATAACACTGCGGTAGAGCACTGGTGGGGACGGGTCTGTTAATGTATAACACTGGGGTACAGTAGTGGTGGGGGCGGGTCTGTCACTGTATAACACTGGGGTACAGTATGGGTGGGGACAGGTCTGTCACTGTATAACACTGGGGTACAGTACTGGTGGGGCAGGTTTGTCACTGTATAACACTGGGGTACAACACTGGTGGGGAAGGTCTGTCACTGTATAACACTGGGGCACAGCACTGCTGGGGACAGGTCTGTCACTGTATAACACTGGGGTACAACACTGGTGAGGACGGATCTGTCACTGTATAACACTGCGCTACAACACGGGTGGGGACAGGTCTGTCACTGTATAACACTGGGGTACAGTACTGGTGGGGACAGGTCTGTCACTGTATAACACTGGGGTACATTGTTGGTGGGGACAGGTCTGTCACTGTATAACACTGGGGTACAGTACTGGCGGGGACGGGGCTGTCACTGTATAACACTGGGGTACAGTACTGGTGGGGACGGGTCTCTCACTGTATAACACTGGGGTACAGTACTGGTGGGGACGGGTCTGTCACTGTATAACACTGGGGTACAGTACTGGTCGGGACGGGTCTGTCACTGCATAACACTGGGGTACAGCACTGGTGGGGACGCGTCTGTTAATGTATAACACTCAGGTACAGTACTGGTGGGGACGGGGCTGTCACTGTATAACACTGGGGTACAGTACTGGTGGGGACAGGTCTGTCACTGTATAACACTGCGGTAGAGCACTGGTGGGGACGGGTCTGTTAATGTATAACACTGGGGTACAGTAGTGGTGGGGGCGGGTCTGTCACTGTATAACACTGGGGTACAGTATGGGTGGGGACAGGTCTGTCACTGTATAACACTGGGGTACAGTACTGGTGGGGCAGGTCTGTCACTGTATAACACTGGGGTACAACACTGGTGGGGACGGGTCTGTCACTGTATAACACTGGGGTACAGTACTGGTGGGGACAGGTCTGTCACTGTATAACACTGGAATATAGTACGGGAGGGGACAGGTCAATCACTGTATAACACTGGGGTACAGTACTGGTGGGGACAGGTCTATTACAGTATAACGCTGGGGTACAGTACTGGTGGGGCAGGTCTGTCAATGTATAACACTGGGGTACAGTACTGGTGGGACCAGGTCTGTCACTGTATAACACTGGCGAACAGTACTGGTGGGGACGGGCCTGTCACTGTATAACACTGGCGAACAGTACTGGTGGGGACGGGTCTGTACCTGTATAACACTGGGGTACAGTACTGGTGGGGTGGGTCTGTCTCTGTATAACACTGGGGTACAGTACTGGTGGGGACGGGTCTGTCACTGTATAACACTGGTGTACAGTATTGGTGGGGACGGGTCAGTCACTGTATAACACTGGGGTACAGCACTGGTGGGGACATGTCTGTCACTGTATAACTCTGGGGTACAGTACTGGTGGGGACTGGTCTGTCACTGTATAACACTGGGGTACAGCACCGGTGGGGACGGGTCTGTTAATGTATAACACTGGAGTACAGCACTGGTGGCGACAGGTCAGTCACTGCATAACACTGGGGTACAGTACTGGTGGGGACGGGTCTGTCACTGTATAACACTGGGGTACAGTACTGGTGGGGACAGGTCAGTCACTGTATAACACTGGGGTACAGTACTGGTGGAGACAGGTCTGTCACTGTATAACACTGGGGTACAGTGTTGGTGGGGACAGGTCTGTCACTGTCTAACACTGGGGTACAGTGTTGGTGGGGACAGGTCAGTCACTGTATAACACTGGGGTACAGTGTTGGTGGGGACAGGTCTGTCACTGTATAACACTGGGGTATAGTACTGGTGTGGACAGGTCTGTCACTGTATAACACTGGGGTACAGTACTGGTGGGGACCGGTCTGTCACTGTATAACACTGGGGTACAGTGCTGGTGGGGACAGGTCTGTCACTGTATAACACTGGGGTACAGTGTTGGCAGGGATGGTCTGTCACTGTATGACACTGGGGTACAGCACTGGTGGGGACAGATCTGTCACTGTACAACATTGCGGTACAGCACTAGTGGGTACATGTCTGACACTGTATAACACTGGGATATTTTACTGGTGGGGACAGGTCTGTTAATGTATGACACTGGGGTACAGTACTGGTGGGGACAGGTGTGTCGCTCTATAACACTGGGGTACAGTACTGGTGGGGACGGGTCTGTCACTGTATAACACTGGGGTACAGTACTGGTGGGGACAGGTCTGTCACTGTATAACACTGGGGTACAGTACTGGTGGAGACAGGTCTGTCACTGTATAACACTGGGGTACACTACTGGTGGGGACAGGTCTGTCACTGTATAACACTGGGGTACAGTGTTGGTGGGGACAGGTCTGTCACTGTATAACACTGGGGTATAGTACTGGTGTGGACAGGTCTGTCACTGTATAACACTTGGGTACAGCACTGGTGGGGACAGGTCTGTCACTGTATAACACTGGGGTACAGTGCTGGTGGGGACAGGTCTGTCACTGTATAACACTGGGGTACAGTGTTGGCAGGGATAGTCTGTCACTGTATGACACTGGGGTACAGCACTGGTGGGGACAGATCTGTCACTGTATAACATTGCGGTACAGCACTAGTGGGTACATGTCTGACACTGTATAACACTGGGATATTTTACTGGTGGGGACAGGTCTGTTAATGTATGACACTGGGGTACAGTACTGGTGGGGACAGGTGTGTCGCTGTATAACACTGGGGTACAGTGCAGGTGGGGACGGGTCTGTCACTGTATGACACTGGGGTACAGTACTGGTGGGGACAGGTCTGTCACTGTATAACACTGGGGTACAGTACTGGTGGGGACGGGTCTGTCATTGTATAACACTGGGCTACAGTACTGGTGGGGAAGGGACTGTCACTGGATAACACTGGGGTACAGTAGTGGTGGGGACAGGTCTCTCACAGTGTAACACTGGGGAAAAGCACTGGTGGGGACGGGTCTGTCACTGTATAACACTGGCGTACAGTACTGGTGGGGACAGAAAACTCACTGTATAACACTGGGGTACAATACTGGTGTGGACAGGTCTGTCACTGCAGAACACTGGGGTACAGTGCTGGTGCGGAGAGAGCTGTCAGTGTATAACACTGGGGTGCAGTACTGGTGGGGACTGGTCTGTCACTGTATAACACTGGGGTACAGTACAGGTGGGGACAAGTCTGTCACTGTATAACACTGGGGTACAGTACTGGTGGGGACAGGACTGTCACTGTATAACACTGGGGTACAGTACTGGTGGGGACAGGTCTGTCACTGTATAACACTGGGGTACAGTACTGGTGGGGACAAGTCTGTCACTGTATAACACTGGGGTACAGTACTGGTGGGGACGGGTCTGTCACTGTATAACACTGGGGTACAGTACTGGTGGGGACAGGACTGTCACTGTATAACACTGGGGTACAGTACTCGTGGGGACAGGTCTGTCACTGTATAACACTGGGGTACAGTACTGGTGGGGACAGGTCTGTCACTGTATAACACTGGGGTTCAGTACTGGTGGGGACGGGACTGTCACTGTATAACACTGGGGTACAGTACTGGTGGGGACGGGTCTGTCACTGTATAACACTGGTGTACAGTATTGGTGGGGACTGGTCAGTCACTGTATAACACTGGGGTACAGCACTGGTGGGGACGGGTCTGTCACTGTATAACACTGGGGTACAGAACTGGTGGGGACGGGTCTTTCACTGTATAACACTGGGGTACAGCACTGGTGGGGACGGGTCTGTTAATGTATAACACTGGGGTACAGCACTGGTGGGGACGGGTCTGTCACTGTATAACACTGGGGTACAGAACTGGTGGGGACAGGTCTGTCACTTTATAACACTGCGGTAGAGCACTTGTGGGGACGGGTCTATTAATGTATAACACTGGGGTACAGTTCTGGTGGGGACAGGTCTGTCACTGTATAACACTGGGGTACAGTACTGGTGGGGACAGGTCTGTCACTTTATAACATTGTGATACATTACTGGTGGGGACAGGTCTGTCACTGTATAACACTGGGATACAGCACTGGTGGGGACAGGTCTGTCACTGTATAACACTAGGGTACAGTACTGGTGAGGACAGGTCTGTAAATGTATAAAACTGGGGTACAACACTGGTGTGGACAGGTCTGTCACTGTATAACACTGGGGTACAGTACTGGTGAGGACGGGTCTGTCACTGTGTAACACTGGGGTACAGTACTGGTGGGGACGGGTCTGTCGCTGAATAACACTGGGGTACAGTACTGGTGGGGACAGGTCTCTCACTGTATAACACTGGGGTACAGTACTGGTGGGGACAGGTCTGTCACTTTATAACACTGCGGTAGAGCACTTGTGGGGACGGGTCTATTAATGTATAACACTGGGGTACAGTTCTGGTGGGGACAGGTCTGTCACTGTATAACACTGGGGTACAGTACTGGTGGGGACAGGTCTGTCACTTTATAACATTGTGATACATTACTGGTGGGGACAGGTCTGTCACTGTATAACACTGGGATACAGCACTGGTGGGGACAGGTCTGTCACTGTATAACACTAGGGTACAGTACTGGTGAGGACAGGTCTGTAAATGTATAAAACTGGGGTACAACACTGGTGTGGACAGGTCTGTCACTGTATAACACTGGGGTACAGTACTGGTGAGGACGGGTCTGTCACTGTGTAACACTGGGGTACAGTACTGGTGGGGACGGGTCTGTCGCTGAATAACACTGGGGTACAGTACTGGTGGGGACAGGTCTCTCACTGTATAACACTGGGGTACAGTACTGGTGGGGACAGATCTGTGACTGTATAACACTGGGGTACAGTACTGGTGGGGACGGGTCTGTTAGTGAATAACACTGAGGTACAGTACTGGTGGGGACAGATCTGTGACTGTATAACACTGGGGTACAGTACTGGTGGGGACGGGTCTGTTAGTGAATAACACTGAGGTACAGTACTGGTGGGGACAGATCTGTGACTGTATAACACTGGGGTACAGTACTGGTGGGGACAGGTCTGTCACTGTATAACACTGGGGTACAGTACTGGTGGGGACAGGTCTCTCACTGTATAACACTGTGGTACAGTACTGGTGGGGACAGGTCTGTGACTGTATAACACTGGGGTACAGTACTGGTGAGGACGGGTCTGTCACTGTATAACACTGGGGTACAGTACTGGTGGGGACGGGTCTGTCAGTGAATAACACTGAGGTACAGTACTGGTGTGGACAGGTCTGTGACTGTATAACACTGGGGTACAGTACTGGTGGGGATGGGTCTGTCACGGTATAACACTGGGGCAAAGTACTGCTGGGGACAGGTCTGTCACTGTATAACACTGGGGAACAACACTGGTGTGGACAGGTCTGTCAATGTATAACACTGGGGTACAGTACTGGTGGGGACAGGTCTGTCACTGTGAAACACTGGGGTACAGTACTGGTGGGGACGGGTCTGTCGCTGTATAACACTGGGGTGCAGTACTGGTGGGGACGGGTCTGTCAGTGAATAACACTGAGGTACAGTACTGGTGTGGACAGGTCTGTGACTGTATAACACTGGGGTACAGTACTGGTGGGGACAGGTCTGTCACTGTATAACACTGGGGTACAGTACTGGTGGGGACAGGTCTGTCACTGTATAACACTGGGGTACAGTACTGGTGGGGACAGGTCTGTGACTGTATAACACTGGGGTACAGTACTGGTGGGGACTGATCTGTCACTGTATAACACTGGGGTACAGTACTGGTGGGGACGGGTCTGTCAGTGAATAACACTGAGGTACAGTACTGGTGTGGACAGGTCTGTGACTGTATAACACTGGGGTACAGTACTGGTGGGGACGGATCTGTCACTGTATAACACTGGGGTACAGTGCTGGCGGGGATGGTCTGACACTGTATGACACTGGGGTACAGTACTGGTGGGGACAGATCTGTCACTGTATAACATTGCGGTACAGCACTAGTGGGTAAATGTCTGACACTGTATAACACTGGGATATTTTACTGGTGGGGACAGGTCTGTTACTGAATGACACTGGGGTACAGTACTGATGGGGACAGGTGTGTCACTGTATAACACTGGGGTACAGTACTGGTGGGGATGGGTCTGTCACTGTACAACAGTGGGGTACAGTACTGGTGGGGACAGGTGTGTCACTGTATAACACTGGGGTACAGTACTGGTGGGGACGGGTCTGTCACTGTATAACACTGGGCTACAGTACTGGTGGGAACAGGTCTGTCACTGGATAACACTGGGGTACAGTAGTGGTGGGGACAGGTCTGTCACTGTATAACACTGGGGTACAACACTGCTGTGGACAGGTCTGTCACTGTATAACACTTGGGTACAGTACTGGTGGGGACACGTCTGTAACTGTATAACACTGGGGCAAAGTACTGCTGGGGACAGGTCTGTCACTGTATAACACTGGGGTACAACACTGGTGGGGACAGGTCTGTTACTGTATAACACTGGGGTACAACGCTGGTGTGGACAGGTCTGTCACTGTATAACACTGGGGTTCAGTACTGGTGGGGACGGATCTGTCACTGTATAAGACTGGGGTACAGTACTGGTGAGGACGGTTCTGTCACTGTATAACACTGCACGACAACACGGGTGGGGACAGGTCTGTCACTGTATAACACTGGGGTACACTACTGGTGGGGAAAGGTCTGTCACTGTATAACACTGGGGTGGAGTACTGGTGGGGACGGGTCAGTCACTGTATAACACTGGGGTACAGCACTGGTGGGGACGGGTCTGTTAATGTATAACACTGGGGTACAGCACTGGTGGGGACGGGTCTGTTTTTGTATAACACTGGGGTACAGCACTGGTGGGGATGGGTCTGTCACTGTATAACACTGGCGTACAGTACTGGTGGGCACAGGTCTGTCACTGTATAACACTGGGGGACAGTACTGGTTGGGACAGGTCTGTCACTGTATAAAACTGGGGTACAACACTGGTGTGGACAGGGATGTCACTGTATAACACTGGGGTACAGTACTGGTGGGGACAGGTCTGTCACTGTATAACACTGGGGCACAGTACTGCTGGGGACGGGTCTGTCACTGTATAACACTGGGGTACAACACTGGTGTGGACAGGTCTGTCACTGTATAACACTGAGGTACAGTACTGGTGCGGACGGACCTGTCACTGTATAACACTGGGGTAGTGTACTGGTGAGGACGGTTCTGTCACTGTATAACACTGGGGTACGCTACTGGTGGGGACAGGTCTGTCACTGTATAACAATGGGGAACAGTGTTGGTGGGGACAGGTCTGTCAATGTATAACACTGGGGTAAAGTACTGGTGTGGACAGGTCTGTCACTGTATAACACTGGGGTACAGTACTGGTGGGGACAGATCTGTCACTGTATAACATTGCGGTACAGCACTAGTGGGTACATGTCTGACACTGTATAACACTGGGGCACACTACTGGTGGGACAGGTCTGTCACTGTATAACACTGGGCTAGAGTACTGCTGGATACAGGTCAGTCACTGTATAACACTGGGGTACAGCACTGGTGGGGACATGTCTGTCACTGTATAACTCTGGGGTACAGTACTGGTGGGGACTGGTCTGTCACTGTATAACACTGGGGTACAGGACCGGTGGGGACGGGTCTGTTAATGTATAACACTGGGGTACAGCACTGGTGGGGAAAGGTCAGTCACTGTATAACACTGGGGTACAGTACTGGTGGGGACGGGTCTGTCACTGTATAACACTGGCGTACAGTACTGGTGGGGACAGAAAACTCACTGTATAACACTGGGGTACAATACTGGTGGGGACAGGTCTGTCACTGCATAACACTGGGGTACAGTACTGGTGCGGAGAGAGCTGTCAGTGTATAACACTGGGGTGCAGTACTGGTGGGGACTGGTCTGTCACTGTATAACACTGGGGTACAGTAAAGGTGGGGACAAGTCTGTCACTGTATAACACTGGGGTACAGTACTCGTGGGGACAGGTCTGTCACTGTATAACACTGGGGTACAGTACTGGTGGGGACAGGTCTGTCACTGTATAACACTGGGGTACAGTGCTGGTGGGGACAGGTCTGTCACTGTATAACACTGGGGTACAGTGTTGGCAGGGATGGTCTGTCACTGTATGACACTGGGGTACAGAACTGGTGGGGACAGATCTGTCACTGTACAACATTGCGGTACAGCACTAGTGGGTACATGTCTGACACTGTATAACGCTGGGATATTTTACTGGTGGGGACAGGTCTGTTAATGTATGACACTGGGGTACAGTACTGGTGGGGACAGGTGTGTCGCTGTATAACACTGGGGTACAGTGCAGGTGGGGACGGGTCTGTCACTGTATAACACTGGGGTACAGTACTGTTGGGGACAGGTCTGTCACTGTATAACACTGGGGTACAGTACTGGTGGAGACATGTCTGTCACTGTATAACACTGGGGTACACTACTGGTGGGGACAGGTCTGTCACTGTATAACACTGGGGTACAGTATGGTGGGGACAGGTCTGTCACTGTATAACACTGGGGTATAGTACTGATGTGGACAGGTCTGTTACTGTATAACACTGGGGTACAGTACTGGTGGGGACAGGTCTGTCACTGTATAACACTGGGGTACAGTGCTGGTGCGGACAGGTCTGTCACTGTATAACACTGGGGTACAGTGTTGGCAGGGATGGTCGGTCACTGTATGACACTGGGGTACAGCACTGATGGGGACAGATCTGTCACTGTATAACATTGCGGTACAGCACTAGTGGGTACATGTCTGACACTGTATAACACCGGGATATTTTACTGGTCGGGACCGGTCCGTTAATGTATGACACTGGGGTACAGTACTGGTGGGGACAGGTCTGTCACTGTATAACACTGGGGTACAGTACTGGTGGGGACAGGTCTGTCACAGTACAACATTGGGATACATTACTGGTGGGGACAGGTCTATCACTGTATAACACTGAGGTACAACACTGGTGGGGACAGGTCTGTCACTGTATAACACTGGGACCCAGCACTGCTGGGGACAGGTCTGTCACTGTATTATACTGGGGTACAACACTGGTGAGGACGGATCTGTCACTGTATAACACTGCGCTACAACACGGGTGCGGACAGGTCTGTCACTGTATAACACTGGGGTACAGTACTGGGGGGGACAGGTCTGTCACTGTATAACACTGGGGTACATTGTTGGTGGGGACAGGTCTGTCACTGTATAACACTGGGGTACAGTACTGGTGGGGACAGGTCTGTCACTGTATAACACTGGGGTACAGTACTGGCGGGGACGGGACTGTCACTGTATAACACTGGGGTACAGTACTGGTGGGGACGGGTCTGTCACTGTATAACACTGGGGTACAGTACTGGTGGGGACGGGTCTGTCACTGTATAACACTGGGGTACAGTACTGCTCGGGACGGGTCTGTCACTGCATAACACTGGGGTACAGCACTGGTGGGGACGCGTCTGTTAATGTATAACACTCAGGTACAGTACTGGTGGGGACGGGGCTGTCACTGTATAACACTGGGGTACAGTACTGGTGGGGACAGGTCTGTCACTGTATAACACTGCGGTAGAGCACTGGTGGGGACGGGTCTGTTAATGTATAACACTGGGGTACAGTAGTGGTGGGGGCGGGTCTGTCACTGTATAACACTGGGGTACAGTGTGGGTGGGGACAGGTCTGTCACTGTATAACACTGGGGTACAGTACTGGTGGGGCAGGTTTGTCACTGTATAACACTGGGGTACAACACTGGTGGGGACGGGTCTGTCACTGTACAACAGTGGGGTACAGTACTGGTGGGGACAGGTGTGTCACTGTATAACACTGGGGTACAGTACTGGTGGGGACGGGTCTGTCACTGTATAACACTGGGCTACAGTACTGGTTGGAACACGTCTGTCACTAGATAACACTGGGGTACAGTAGTGGTGGGGACAGGTCTGTCACTGTATAACACTGGGGTACAACACTGCTGTGGACAGGTCTGTCACTGTATAACACTTGGGTACAGTACTGGTGGGGACACGTCTGTAACTGTATAACACTGGGGCAAAGTACTGCTGGGGACAGGTCTGTCACTGTATATCACTGGGGTACAACACTGGTGGGGACAGGTCTGTTACTGTATAACACTGGGGTACAACGCTGGTGTGGACAGGTCTGTCACTGTATAACACTGGGGTTCAGTACTGGTGGGGACGGATCTGTCACTGTATAAGACTGGGGTACAGTACTGGTGAGGACGGTTCTGTCACTGTATAACACTGCACGACAACACGGGTGGGGACAGGTCTGTCACTGTATAACACTGGGGTAGAGTACTGGTGGGGACGGGTCAGTCACTGTATAACACTGGGGTACAGTACTGGTGGGGACGGGTCTGTTAATGTATAACATTGGGGTACAGCACTGGTGGGGACGGGTCTGTCACTGTATAACACTCGGGTAGAGTACTGGTGGGGACATGTCTGTCACTGTATAACACTGGGGTACAATACTGGTGGGGACAGGTCTGTCACTGTATAACACTGGGGTACAACACTGCTGTGGACAGGTCTGTCACTGTATAACACTTGGGTACAGTACTGGTGGGGACAGGTCTGTAACTGTATAACACTGGGGCAAAGTACTGCTGGGGACAGGTCTGTCACTGTATAACACTCGGGTACAACACTGGTGGGGACAGGTCTGTTACTGTATAACACTGGGGTACAACGCTGGTGTGGACAGGTCTGTCACTGTATAACACTGGGGTTCAGTACTGGTGGGGACGGTTCTGTCACTGTATAACACTGCACGACAACACGGGTGGGGACAGGTCTGTCACTGTATAACACTGGGGTACACTACTGGTGGGGAAAGGTCTGTCACTGTATAACACTGGGGTAGAGTACTGGTGGGGACGGGTCAGTCACTGTATAACACTGGGGTAGAGTACTGGTGGGGACAGGTCTGTCACTGTATAACACTGGGGTACAGTACTGGTGGGGACAGGTCTGTTTCTGTATAACACTGGGGTACAGCACTGGTGGGGACGGGTCTGTTTTTGTATAACACTGGGGTACAGCACTGGTGGGGATGGGTCTGTCACTGTATAACACTGGCGTACAGTACTGGTGGGCACAGGTCTGTCACTGTATAACACTGGGGGACAGTACTGGTTGGGACAGGTCTGTCACTGTATAAAACTGGGGTACAACACTGGTGTGGACAGGGATGTCACTGTATAACACTGGGGTACAGTACTGGTGTGGACAGGTCTGTCACTGTATAACACTGAGGTACAGTACTGGTGCGGACGGACCTGTCACTGTATAACACAGGGGTTGTGTACTGGTGAGGACGGTTCTGTCACTGTATAACACTGGGGTACAGTACTGGTGGGGACAGATCTGTCACTGTATAACATTGCGGTACAGCACTAGTGGGTACATGTCTGACACTGTATAACACTGGGGCACACTACTGGTGGGACAGGTCTGTCACTGTATAACACTGGGGTACAGCACTGGTGGGGTGGGTCTGTCTCTGTATAACACTGGGGTACAGTACTGGTGGGGACGGATCTGTCACTGTATAACACTGGTGTACTGTATTGGTGGGGACGGGTCAGTCACTGTATAACACTGGGGTACAGCACTGGTGGGGACATGTCTGTCACTGTATAACTCTGGGGTACAGTACTGGTGGGGACAGGTCTGTCACTGTATAACACTGGGGTACAATACTGGTGGGGACAGGTCTGTCACTGCATAACACTGGGGTACAGTACTGGTGCGGAGAGAGCTGTCAGTGTATAACACTGGGGTGCAGTACTGGTGGGGACTGGTCTGTCACTGTATAACACTGGGGTACAGTAAAGGTGGGGACAAGTCTGTCACTGTATAACACTGGGGTACAGTACTCGTGGGGACAGGTCTGTCACTGTATAACACTGGGGTACAGTACTGGTGGGGACAGGTCTGTCACTGTATAACACTGGGGTATAGTGCTGGTGGGGACAGGTCTGTCACTGTATAACACTGGGGTACAGTGATGGCAGGGATGGTCTGTCACTGTATGACACTGGGGTACAGAACTGGTGGGGACAGATCTGTCACTGTACAACATTGCGGTACAGCACTAGTGGGTACATGTCTGACACTGTATTACACTGGGATATTTTACTGGTGGGGACAGGTCTGTTAATGTATAACACTGGGGTACAGTACTGGTGGGGACAGGTGTGTCGCTGTATAACACTGGGGTACAGTGCAGGTGGGGACGGGTCTGTTAGTGAATAACACTGAGGTACAGTACTGGTGGGGACAGATCTGTGACTGTATAACACTGGGGTACAGTACTGGTGGGGACAGGTCTGTCACTGTATAACACTGGGGTACAGTACTGGTGGAGACATGTCTGTCACTGTATAACACTGGGGTACACTACTGGTGGGGACAGGTCTGTCACTGTATAACACTGGGGTACAGTATGGTGGGGACAGGTCTGTCACTGTATAACACTGGGGTATAGTACTGATGTGGACAGGTCTGTTACTGTATAACACTGGGGTACAGTACTGGTGGGGACAGGTCTGTCACTGTATAACACTGGGGTACAGTGCTGGTGCGGACAGGTCTGTCACTGTATAACACTGGGGTACAGTGTTGGCAGGGATGGTCGGTCACTGTATGACACTGGGGTACAGCACTGATGGGGACAGATCTGTCACTGTATAACATTGCGGTACAGCACTAGTGGGTACATGTCTGACACTGTATAACACCGGGATATTTTACTGGTGGGGACAGGTCCGTTAATGTATGACACTGGGGTACAGTACTGGTGGGGACAGGTCTGTCACTGTATAACACTGGGGTACAGTACTGGTGGGGACAGGTCTGTCACAGTACAACATTGGGATACATTACTGGTGGGGACAGGTCTATCACTGTATAACACTGAGGTACAACACTGGTGGGGACAGGTCTGTCACTGTATAACACTGGGACCCAGCACTGCTGGGGACAGGTCTGTCACTGTATTATACTGGGGTACAACACTGGTGAGGACGGATCTGTCACTGTATAACACTGCGCTACAACACGGGTGCGGACAGGTCTGTCACTGTATAACATTGCGGTACAGCACTAGTGGGTACATGTACCCACTAGTGCTGTACCGCAATGTTATACAGTGACAGATCTGTCCCCATCAGTGCTGTACCCCAGTGTTATACAGTGACAGACCTGTCCCCACCAGTACTGTACCCCAGTGTTATACAGTGACAGACCTGTCCCCACCAGTACTGTACCCCAGTGTCATACATTAACGGACCTGTCCCCACCAGTAAAATATCCCGGTGTTATACAGTGTCAGACATGTACCCACTAGTGCTGTACCGCAATGTTATACAGTGACAGATCTGTCCCCCCCAGTACTGTACCCCAGTGTTATACAGTGACAGACCTGTCCGCACCCGTGTTGTAGCGCAGTGTTATACAGTGACAGATCCGTCCTCACCAGTGTTGTACCCCAGTATAATACAGTGACAGACCTGTCCCCAGCAGTGCTGGGTCCCAGTGTTATACAGTGACAGACCTGTCCCCACCAGTGTTGTACCTCAGTGTTATACAGTGATAGACCTGTCCCCACCAGTAATGTATCCCAATGTTGTACTGTGACAGACCTGTCCCCACCAGTACTGTACCCCAGTGTTATACAGTGACAGACCTGTCCCCACCAGTACTGTACCCCAGTGTCATACATTAACGGACCTGTCCCCACCAGTAAAATATCCCGGTGTTATACAGTGTCAGACATGTACCCACTAGTGCTGTACCGCAATGTTATACAGTGACAGATCTGTCCCCATCAGTGCTGTACCCCAGTGTTATACAGTGACAGACCTGTCCCCACCAGTACTGTACCCCAGTGTTATACAGTGACAGACCTGTCCCCACCAGTACTGTACCCCAGTGTCATACATTAACGGACCTGTCCCCACCAGTAAAATATCCCGGTGTTATACAGTGTCAGACATGTACCCACTAGTGCTGTACCGCAATGTTATACAGTGACAGATCTGTCCCCATCAGTGCTGTACCCCAGTGTCATACAGTGACCGACCATCCCTGCCAACACTGTATAACACTGGGGTACAGTACTGGGGGGGACAGGTCTGTCACTGTATAACACTGGGGTACATTGTTGGTGGGGACAGGTCTGTCACTGTATAACACTGGGGTACAGTACTGGCGGGGACGGGACTGTCACTGTATAACACTGGGGTACAGTACTGGTGGGGACGGGTCTGTCACTGTATAACACTGGGGTACAGTACTGGTGGGGACGGGTCTGTCACTGTATAACACTGGGGTACAGTACTGCTCGGGACGGGTCTGTCACTGCATAACACTGGGGTACAGCACTGGTGGGGACGCGTCTGTTAATGTATAACACTCAGGTACAGTACTGGTGGGGACGGGGCTGTCACTGTATAACACTGGGGTACAGTACTGGTGGGGACAGGTCTGTCACTGTATAACACTGCGGTAGAGCACTGGTGGGGACGGGTCTGTTAATGTATAACACTGGGGTACAGTAGTGGTGGGGGCGGGTCTGTCACTGTATAACACTGGGGTACAGTGTGGGTGGGGACAGGTCTGTCACTGTATAACACTGGGGTACAGTACTGGTGGGGCAGGTTTGTCACTGTATAACACTGGGGTACAACACTGGTGGGGACGGGTCTGTCACTGTACAACAGTGGGGTACAGTACTGGTGGGGACAGGTGTGTCACTGTATAACACTGGGGTACAGTACTGGTGGGGACGGGTCTGTCACTGTATAACACTGGGCTACAGTACTGGTGGGAACACGTCTGTCACTGGATAACACTGGGGTACAGTAGTGGTGGGGACAGGTCTGTCACTGTATAACACTGGGGTACAACACTGCTGTGGACAGGTCTGTCACTGTATAACACTTGGGTACAGTACTGGTGGGGACACGTCTGTAACTGTATAACACTGGGGCAAAGTACTGCTGGGGACAGGTCTGTCACTGTATAACACTGGGGTACAACACTGGTGGGGACAGGTCTGTTACTGTATAACACTGGGGTACAACGCTGGTGTGGACAGGTCTGTCACTGTATAACACTGGGGTACAGTACTGGTGGGGACGGATCTGTCACTGTATAAGACTGGGGTACAGTACTGGTGAGGACGGTTCTGTCACTGTATAACACTGCACGACAACACGGGTGGGGACAGGTCTGTCACTGTATAACACTGGGGTAGAGTACTGGTGGGGACGGGTCAGTCACTGTATAACACTGGGGTACAGTACTGGTGGGGACGGGTCTGTTAATGTATAACATTGGGGTACAGCACTGGTGGGGACGGGTCTGTCACTGTATAACACTCGGGTAGAGTACTGGTGGGGACATGTCTGTCACTGTATAACACTGGGGTACAATACTGGTGGGGACAGGTCTGTCACTGTATAACACTGGGGTACAACACTGCTGTGGACAGGTCTGTCACTGTATAACACTTGGGTACAGTACTGGTGGGGACAGGTCTGTAACTGTATAACACTGGGGCAAAGTACTGCTGGGGACAGGTCTGTCACTGTATAACACTCGGGTACAACACTGGTGGGGACAGGTCTGTTACTGTATAACACTGGGGTACAACGCTGGTGTGGACAGGTCTGTCACTGTATAACACTGGGGTTCAGTACTGGTGGGGACGGTTCTGTCACTGTATAACACTGCATGACAACACGGGTGGGGACAGGTCTGTCACTGTATAACACTGGGGTACACTACTGGTGGGGAAAGGTCTGTCACTGTATAACACTGGGGTAGAGTACTGGTGGGGACGGGTCAGTCACTGTATAACACTGGGGTAGAGTACTGGTGGGGACAGGTCTGTCACTGTATAACACTGGGGTACAGTACTGGTGGGGACAGGTCTGTTTCTGTATAACACTGGGGTACAGCACTGGTGGGGACGGGTCTGTTTTTGTATAACACTGGGGTACAGCACTGGTGGGGATGGGTCTGTCACTGTATAACACTGGCGTACAGTACTGGTGGGCACAGGTCTGTCACTGTATAACACTGGGGGACAGTACTGGTTGGGACAGGTCTGTCACTGTATAAAACTGGGGTACAACACTGGTGTGGACAGGGATGTCACTGTATAACACTGGGGTACAGTACTGGTGTGGACAGGTCTGTCACTGTATAACACTGAGGTACAGTACTGGTGCGGACGGACCTGTCACTGTATAACACAGGGGTAGTGTACTGGTGAGGACGGTTCTGTCACTGTATAACACTGGGGTACAGTACTGGTGGGGACAGATCTGTCACTGTATAACATTGCGGTACAGCACTAGTGGGTACATGTCTGACACTGTATAACACTGGGGCACACTACTGGTGGGACAGGTCTGTCACTGTATAACACTGGGGTACAGCACTGGTGGGGTGGGTCTGTCTCTGTATAACACTGGGGTACAGTACTGGTGGGGACGGATCTGTCACTGTATAACACTGGTGTACTGTATTGGTGGGGACGGGTCAGTCACTGTATAACACTGGGGTACAGCACTGGTGGGGACATGTCTGTCACTGTATAACTCTGGGGTACAGTACTGGTGGGGACAGGTCTGTCACTGTATAACACTGGGGTACAATACTGGTGGGGACAGGTCTGTCACTGCATAACACTGGGGTACAGTACTGGTGCGGAGAGAGCTGTCAGTGTATAACACTGGGGTGCAGTACTGGTGGGGACTGGTCTGTCACTGTATAACACTGGGGTACAGTAAAGGTGGGGACAAGTCTGTCACTGTATAACACTGGGGTACAGTACTCGTGGGGACAGGTCTGTCACTGTATAACACTGGGGTACAGTACTGGTGGGGACAGGTCTGTCACTGTATAACACTGGGGTATAGTGCTGGTGGGGACAGGTCTGTCACTGTATAACACTGGGGTACAGTGATGGCAGGGATGGTCTGTCACTGTATGACACTGGGGTACAGAACTGGTGGGGACAGATCTGTCACTGTACAACATTGCGGTACAGCACTAGTGGGTACATGTCTGACACTGTATTACACTGGGATATTTTACTGGTGGGGACAGGTCTGTTAATGTATAACACTGGGGTACAGTACTGGTGGGGACAGGTGTGTCGCTGTATAACACTGGGGTACAGTGCAGGTGGGGACGGGTCTGTTAGTGAATAACACTGAGGTACAGTACTGGTGGGGACAGATCTGTGACTGTATAACACTGGGGTACAGTACTGGTGGGGACAGGTCTGTCACTGTATAACACTGGGGTACAGTACTGGTGGGGACAGGTCTCTCACTGTATAACACTGTGGTACAGTACTGGTGGGGACAGGTCTGTGACTGTATAACACTGGGGTACAGTACTGGTGAGGACGGGTCTGTCACTGTATAACACTGGGGTACAGTACTGGTGTGGACAGGTCTGTGACTGTGTAACACTGGGGTACAGTACTGGTGGGGACGGGTCTGTCACGGTATAACACTGGGGCAAAGTACTGCTGGGGACAGGTCTGTCACTGTATAACACTGGGGAACAACACTGGTGTGGACAGGTCTGTCAATGTATAACACTGGGGTACAGTACTGGTGAGGACGGGTCTGTCACTGTGAAACACTGGGGTACAGTACTGGTGGGGACGGGTCTGTCGCTGTATAACACTGGGGTGCAGTACTGGTGGGGACGGGTCTGTCAGTGAATAACACTGAGGTACAGTACTGGTGTGGACAGGTCTGTGACTGTATAACACTGGGGTACAGTACTGGTGGGGACAGGTCTGTCACTGTATAACACTGGGGTACAGTACTGGTGGGGACAGGTCTGTCACTGTATAACACTGGGGTACAGTACTGGTGGGGACAGGTCTGTGACTGTATAACACTGGGGTACAGTACTGGTGGGGACTGATCTGTCACTGTATAACACTGGGGTACAGTACTGGTGGGGACGGGTCTGTCAGTGAATAACACTGAGGTACAGTACTGGTGTGGACAGGTCTGTGACTGTATAACACTGGGGTACAGTACTGGTGGGGACGGGTCTGTCACTGTATAACACTGGGGTACAGTGCTGGCGGGGATGGTCTGACACTGTATGACACTGGGGTACAGTACTGGTGGGGACAGATCTGTCACTGTATAACATTGCAGTACAGCACTAGTGGGTAAATGTCTGACACTGTATAACACTGGGATATTTTACTGGTGGGGACAGGTCTGTTACTGAATGACACTGGGGTACAGTACTGATGGGGACAGGTGTGTCACTGTATAACACTGGGGTACAGTACTGGTGGGGATGGGTCTGTCACTGTACAACAGTGGGGTACAGTACTGGTGGGGACAGGTGTGTCACTGTATAACACTGGGGTACAGTACTGGTGGGGACGGGTCTGTCACTGTATAACACTGGGCTACAGTACTGGTGGGAACAGGTCTGTCACTGGATAACACTGCGGTACAGTAGTGGTGGGGACAGGTCTGTCACTGTATAACACTGGGGTACAACACTGCTGTGGACAGGTCTGTCACTGTATAACACTTGGGTACAGTACTGGTGGGGACAGGTCTGTAACTGTATAACACTGGGGCAAAGTACTGCTGGGGACAGGTCTGTCACTGTATAACACTGGGGTACAACACTGGTGGGGACAGGTCTGTTACTGTATAACACTGGGGTACAACGCTGCTGTGGACAGGTCTGTCACTGTATAACACTGGGGTTCAGTACTGGTGGGGACGGATCTGTCACTGTATAAGACTGGGGTACAGTACTGGTGAGGACGGTTCTGTCACTGTATAACACTACACGACAACACGGGTGGGGACAGGTCTGTCACTGTATAACACTGGGGTACACTACTGGTGGGGAAAGGTCTGTCACTGTATAACACTGGGGTAGAGTACTGGTGGGGACGGGTCAGTCACTGTATAACACTGGGGTACAGCACTGGTGGGGACGGGTCTGTTAATGTATAACACTGGGGTACAGCACTGGTGGGGACGGGTCTGTTTTTGTATAACACTGGGGTACAGCACTGGTGGGGATGGGTCTGTCACTGTATAACACTGGCGTACAGTACTGGTGGGCACAGGTCTGTCACTGTATAATACTGGGGGACAGTACTGGTTGGGACAGGTCTGTCACTGTATAAAACTGGGGTACAACACTGGTGTGGACAGGGATGTCACTGTATAACACTGGGGTACAGTACTGGTGGGGACAGGTCTGTCACTGTATAACACTGGGGCACAGTACTGCTGGGGACGGGTCTGTCACTGTATAACACTGGGGTACAACACTGGTGTGGACAGGTCTGTCACTGTATAACACTGAGGTACAGTACTGGTGCGGACGGACCTGTCACTGTATAACACTGGGGTAGTGTACTGGTGAGGACGGTTCTGTCACTGTATAACACTGGGGTACACTACTGGTGGGGACAGGTCTGTCACTGTATAACACTGGGGAACAGTGTTGGTGGGGACAGGTCTGTCAATGTATAACACTGGGGTAAAGTACTGGTGTGGACAGGTCTGTCACTGTATAACACTGGGGTACAGTACTGGTGGGGACAGATCTGTCACTGTATAACATTGCGGTACAGCACTAGTGGGTACATGTCTGACACTGTATAACACTGGGGCACACTACTGGTGGGACAGGTCTGTCACTGTATAACACTGGGCTAGAGTACTGCTGGATACAGGTCAGTCACTGTATAACACTGGGGTACAGCACTGGTGGGGACATGTCTGTCACTGTATAACTCTGGGGTACAGTACTGGTGGGGACTGGTCTGTCACTGTATAACACTGGGGTACAGGACCGGTGGGGACGGGTCTGTTAATGTATAACACTGGGGTACAGCACTGGTGGGGAAAGGTCAGTCACTGCATAACACTGGGGTACAGTACTGGTGGGGACGGGTCTGTCACTGTATAACACTGGCGTACAGTACTGGTGGGGACAGAAAACTCACTGTATAACACTGGGGTACAATACTGGTGGGGACAGGTCTGTCACTGCATAACACTGGGGTACAGTACTGGTGCGGAGAGAGCTGTCAGTGTATAACACTGGGGTGCAGTACTGGTGGGGACTGGTCTGTCACTGTATAACACTGGGGTACAGTAAAGGTGGGGACAAGTCTGTCACTGTATAACACTGGGGTACAGTACTCGTGGGGACAGGTCTGTCACTGTATAACACTGGGGTACAGTACTGGTGGGGACAGGTCTGTCACTGTATAACACTGGGGTACAGTGCTGGTGGGGACAGGTCTGTCACTGTATAACACTGGGGTACAGTGTTGGCAGGGATGGTCTGTCACTGTATGACACTGGGGTACAGAACTGGTGGGGACAGATCTGTCACTGTACAACATTGCGGTACAGCACTAGTGGGTACATGTCTGACACTGTATAACGCTGGGATATTTTACTGGTGGGGACAGGTCTGTTAATGTATGACACTGGGGTACAGTACTGGTGGGGACAGGTGTGTCGCTGTATAACACTGGGGTACAGTGCAGGTGGGGACGGGTCTGTCACTGTATAACACTGGGGTACAGTACTGTTGGGGACAGGTCTGTCACTGTATAACACTGGGGTACAGTACTGGTGGAGACATGTCTGTCACTGTATAACACTGGGGTACACTACTGGTGGGGACAGGTCTGTCACTGTATAACACAGGGGTACAGTATGGTGGGGACAGGTCTGTCACTGTATAACACTGGGGTATAGTACTGGTGTGGACAGGTCTGTCACTGTATAACACTGGGGTACAGTACTGGTGGGGACAGGTCTGTCACTGTATAACACTGGGGTACAGTGCTGGTGCGGACAGGTCTGTCACTGTATAACACTGGGGTACAGTGTTGGCAGGGATGGTCGGTCACTGTATGACACTGGGGTACAGCACTGATGGGGACAGATCTGTCACTGTATAACATTGCGGTACAGCACTAGTGGGTACATGTCTGACACTGTATAACACCGGGATATTTTACTGGTGGGGACAGGTCTGTTAATGTATGACACTGGGGTACAGTACTGGTGGGGACAGGTGTGTCACTGTATAACACTGGGGTACAGTACTGGTGGGGACGGGTCTGTCACTGTATAATGCTGGGCTACAGTACTGGTGGGGAAGGGACTGTCACTGGATAACACTAGGGTACAGTAGTGGTGGGGACAGGTCTCTCACTGTGTAACACTGGGGAAAAGCACTGGTGGGGACGGGTCTGTCACTGTATAACACTGGCGTACAGTACTGGTGGGGACAGAAAACTAACTGTATAACACTTGGGTACAATACTGGTGGGGACAGGTCTGTCACTGCATAACACTGGGGTACAGTACTGGTGCGGAGAGAGCTGTCAGTGTATAACACTGGGTTGCAGTACTGGTGGGGAGTGGTCTGTCACTGTATAACACTGGGGTACAGTACAGGTGGGGACAAGTCTGTCACTGTATAACACTGGGGTACAGTACTGGTGGGGACAAGTCTGTCACTGTATAACACTGGTGTACAGTACTAGTGGGGACAGGACTGTCACTGTATAACACTGGGGTACAGTACTGGTGGGGACTGGTCTGTCACTGTATAACACTGGGGTACAGCACCGGTGGGGACGGGTCTGTTAATGTATAACACTGGGGTACAGCACTGGTGGGGACGGGTCTGTCACTGTATAACACTGGGGTACAGTACTGGTGGGGACAGATCTGTCACTGTATAACACTGGTGTACAGTAATGGTGGGGACAGGTCTGTTTCTGTATAGCACTGGGGTACAGCACTGGTGGGGACGGGTCTGTTTCTGTATAACACTGGGGTACAGCACTGGTGGGGACAGGTCTGTCACTGCATAACACTGGGGTACAGTACTGGTGGGGACGGGTCTGTCACTGTATAACACTGGGGTACAGTACTGGTGGGGACGGGTCTGTCACTGTATAACACTGGGGTACAGTACTGGTGGGGACAGGTCTGTCACTGTATAACACTGGGGTACAGTACTGGTGGAGATAGGTCTGTCACTTTATAACACTGGGTTACAGTACTGGTGGGAATGGGTCTGTCACTGTATAACACTGGGGTACAGTACTGGTGGGGACAGGTCTGTCACTGTATAAATCTGGGGAACAGAACTGGTGGGGACAGGTCTGTCACTGTATAATACTGCGGTAGAGCACTGGTCGGGACGGGTCTGTTAATGTATAACACTGGGGTACAGTACTGGTGGGGACAGGTCTGTCACTGTATAACACTGGGGTACAGCACTGGTGGGGACATGTCTGTCACTGTATAACTCTGGGGTACAGTACTGGTGGGGACAGGTCTGTCACTGTATAACACTGGGGTACAATACTGGTGGGGACAGGTCTGTCACTGCATAACACTGGGGTACAGTACTGGTGCGGAGAGAGCTGTCAGTGTATAACACTGGGGTGCAGTACTGGTGGGGACTGGTCTGTCACTGTATATCACTGGGGTACAGTAAAGGTGGGGACTAGTCTGTCACTGTATAACACTGGGGTACAGTACTCGTGGGGACAGGTCTGTCACTGTATAACACTGGGGTACAGTACTGGTGGGGACAGGTCTGTCACTGTATAACACTGGGGTATAGTGCTGGTGGGGACAGGTCTGTCACTGTATAACACTGGGGTACAGTGATGGCAGGGATGGTCTGTCACTGTATGACACTGGGGTACAGAACTGGTGGGGACAGATCTGTCACTGTACAACATTGCGGTACAGCACTAGTGGGTACATGTCTGACACTGTATTACACTGGGATATTTTACTGGTGGGGACAGGTCTGTTAATGTATAACACTGGGGTACAGTACTGGAGGGGACAGGTGTGTCGCTGTATAACACTGGGGTACAGTGCAGGTGGGGACGGGTCTGTTAGTGAATAACACTGAGGTACAGTACTGGTGGGGACAGATCTGTGACTGTATAACACTGGGGTACAGTACTGGTGGGGACAGGTCTGTCACTGTATAACACTGGGGTACAGTACTGGTGGAGACAGGTCTCTCACTGTATAACACTGTGGTACAGTACTGGTGGGGACAGGTCTGTGACTGTATAACACTGGGGTACAGTACTGGTGAGGACGGGTCTGTCACTGTATAACACTGGGGTACAGTACTGGTGGGGACGGGTCTGTCAGTGAATAACACTGAGGTACAGTACTGGTGTGGACAGGTCTGTGACTGTGTAACACTGGGGTACAGTACTGGTGGGGACGGGTCTGTCACGGTATAACACTGGGGCAAAGTACTGCTGGGGACAGGTCTGTCACTGTATAACACTGGGGAACAACACTGGTGTGGACAGGTCTGTCAATGTATAACACTGGGGTACAGTACTGGTGAGGACGGGTCTGTCACTGTGAAACACTGGGGTACAGTACTGGTGGGGACGGGTCTGTCGCTGTATAACACTGGGGTGCAGTACTGGTGGGGACGGGTCTGTCAGTGAATAACACTGAGGTACAGTACTGGTGTGGACAGGTCTGTGACTGTATAACACTGGGGTACAGTACTGGTGGGGACAGGTCTGTCACTGTATAACACTGGGGTACAGTACTGGTGGGGACAGGTCTGTCACTGTATAACACTGGGGTACAGTACTGGTGGGGACAGGTCTGTGACTGTATAACACTGGGGTACAGTACTGGTGGGGACTGATCTGTCACTGTATAACACTGGGGTACAGTACTGGTGGGGACGGGTCTGTCAGTGAATAACACTGAGGTACAGTACTGGTGTGGACAGGTCTGTGACTGTATAACACTGGGGTACAGTACTGGTGGGGACGGGTCTGTCACTGTATAACACTGGGGTACAGTGCTGGCGGGGATGGTCTGACACTGTATGACACTGGGGTACAGTACTGGTGGGGACAGATCTGTCACTGTATAACATTGCGGTACAGCACTAGTGGGTAAATGTCTGACACTGTATAACACTGGGATATTTTACTGGTGGGGACAGGTCTGTTACTGAATGACACTGGGGTACAGTACTGATGGGGACAGGTGTGTCACTGTATAACACTGGGGTACAGTACTGGTGGGGATGGGTCTGTCACTGTACAACAGTGGGGTACAGTACTGGTGGGGACAGGTGTGTCACTGTATAACACTGGGGTACAGTACTGGTGGGGACGGGTCTGTCACTGTATAACACTGGGCTACAGTACTGGTGGGAACAGGTCTGTCACTGGATAACACTGCGGTACAGTAGTGGTGGGGACAGGTCTGTCACTGTATAACACTGGGGTACAACACTGCTGTGGACAGGTCTGTCACTGTATAACACTTGGGTACAGTACTGGTGGGGACAGGTCTGTAACTGTATAACACTGGGGCAAAGTACTGCTGGGGACAGGTCTGTCACTGTATAACACTGGGGTACAACACTGGTGGGGACAGGTCTGTTACTGTATAACACTGGGGTACAACGCTGCTGTGGACAGGTCTGTCACTGTATAACACTGGGGTTCAGTACTGGTGGGGACGGATCTGTCACTGTATAAGACTGGGGTACAGTACTGGTGAGGACGGTTCTGTCACTGTATAACACTGCACGACAACACGGGTGGGGACAGGTCTGTCACTGTATAACACTGGGGTACACTACTGGTGGGGAAAGGTCTGTCACTGTATAACACTGGGGTAGAGTACTGGTGGGGACGGGTCAGTCACTGTATAACACTGGGGTACAGCACTGGTGGGGACGGGTCTGTTAATGTATAACACTGGGGTACAGCACTGGTGGGGACGGGTCTGTTTTTGTATAACACTGGGGTACAGCACTGGTGGGGATGGGTCTGTCACTGTATAACACTGGCGTACAGTACTGGTGGGCACAGGTCTGTCACTGTATAACACTGGGGGACAGTACTGGTTGGGACAGGTCTGTCACTGTATAAAACTGGGGTACAACACTGGTGTGGACAGGGATGTCACTGTATAACACTGGGGTACAGTACTGGTGGGGACAGGTCTGTCACTGTATAACACTGGGGCACAGTACTGCTGGGGACGGGTCTGTCACTGTATAACACTGGGGTACAACACTGGTGTGGACAGGTCTGTCACTGTATAACACTGAGGTACAGTACTGGTGCGGACGGACCTGTCACTGTATAACACTGGGGTAGTGTACTGGTGAGGACGGTTCTGTCACTGTATAACACTGGGGTACACTACTGGTGGGGACAGGTCTGTCAATGTATAACACTGGGGTAAAGTACTGGTGTGGACAGGTCTGTCACTGTATAACACTGGGGTACAGTACTGGTGGGGACAGATCTGTCACTGTATAACATTGCGGTACAGCACTAGTGGGTACATGTCTGACACTGTATAACACTGGGGCACACTACTGGTGGGACAGGTCTGTCACTGTATAACACTGGGCTAGAGTACTGCTGGATACAGGTCAGTCACTGTATAACACTGGGGTACAGCACTGGTGGGGACATGTCTGTCACTGTATAACTCTGGGGTACAGTACTGGTGGGGACTGGTCTGTCACTGTATAACACTGGGGTACAGGACCGGTGGGGACGGGTCTGTTAATGTATAACACTGGGGTACAGCACTGGTGGGGAAAGGTCAGTCACTGCATAACACTGGGGTACAGTACTGGTGGGGACGGGTCTGTCACTGTATAACACTGGCGTACAGTACTGGTGGGGACAGAAAACTCACTGTATAACACTGGGGTACAATACTGGTGGGGACAGGTCTGTCACTGCATAACACTGGGGTACAGTACTGGTGCGGAGAGAGCTGTCAGTGTATAACACTGGGGTGCAGTACTGGTGGGGACTGGTCTGTCACTGTATAACACTGGGGTGCAGTACTGGTGGGGACTGGTCTGTCACTGTATAACACTGGGGTACAGTAAAGGTGGGGACAAGTCTGTCACTGTATAACACTGGGGTACAGTACTCGTGGGGACAGGTCTGTCACTGTATAACACTGGGGTACAGTACTGGTGGGGACAGGTCTGTCACTGTATAACACTGGGGTACAGTGCTGGTGGGGACAGGTCTGTCACTGTATAACACTGGGGTACAGTGTTGGCAGGGATGGTCTGTCACTGTATGACACTGGGGTACAGAACTGGTGGGGACAGACCTGTCACTGTACAACATTGCGGTACAGCACTAGTGGGTACATGTCTGACACTGTATAACGCTGGGATATTTTACTGGTGGGGACAGGTCTGTTAATGTATGACACTGGGGTACAGTACTGGTGGGGACAGGTGTGTCGCTGTATAACACTGGGGTACAGTGCAGGTGGGGACGGGTCTGTCACTGTATAACACTGGGGTACAGTACTGTTGGGGACAGGTCTGTCACTGTATAACACTGGGGTACAGTACTGGTGGGGACAGGTCTGTCACTGTATAACACTGGGGTACAGTATGGTGGGGACAGGTCTGTCACTGTATAACACTGGGGTATAGTACTGGTGTGGACAGGTCTGTCACTGTATAACACTGGGGTACAGTACTGGTGGGGACAGGTCTGTCACTGTATAACACTGGGGTACAGTGCTGGTGCGGACAGGTCTGTCACTGTATAACACTGGGGTACAGTGTTGGCAGGGATGGTCGGTCACTGTATGACACTGGGGTACAGCACTGATGGGGACAGATCTGTCACTGTATAACATTGCGGTACAGCACTAGTGGGTACATGTCTGACACTGTATAACACCGGGATATTTTACTGGTGGGGACAGGTCTGTTAATGTATGACACTGGGGTACAGTACTGGTGGGGACAGGTGTGTCGCTGTATAACACTGGGTTACAGTACTGGTGGGGACGCGTCTGTCACTGTATGACACTGGGGTACAGTACTGGTGGGGACAGGTGTGTCACTGTATAACACTGGGGTACAGTACTGGTGGGGACGGGTCTGTCACTGTATAATGCTGGGCTACAGTACTGGTGGGGAAGGGACTGTCACTGGATAACACTGGGGTACAGTAGTGGTGGGGACAGGTCTCTCACTGTGTAACACTGGGGAAAAGCACTGGTGGGGACGGGTCTGTCACTGTATAACACTGGCGTACAGTACTGGTGGGGACAGAAAACTCACTGTATAACACTTGGGTACAATACTGGTGGGGACAGGTCTGTCACTGCATAACACTGGGGTACAGTACTGGTGCGGAGAGAGCTGTCAGTGTATAACACTGGGGTGCAGTACTGGTGGGGACTGGTCTGTCACTGTATAACACTGGGGTACAGTACAGGTGGGGACAAGTCTGTCACTGTATAACACTGGGGTACAGTACTGGTGGGGACAAGTCTGTCACTGTATAACACTGGTGTACAGTACTAGTGGGGACAGGACTGTCACTGTATAACACTGGGGTACAGTACTGGTGGGGACTGGTCTGTCACTGTATAACACTGGGGTACAGCACCGGTGGGGACGGGTCTGTTAATGTATAACACTGGGGTACAGCACTGGTGGGGACGGGTCTGTCACTGTATAACACTGGGGTACAGTACTGGTGGGGACAGATCTGTCACTGTATAACACTGGTGTACAGTAATGGTGGGGACAGGTCTGTTTCTGTATAGCACTGGGGTACAGCACTGGTGGGGACGGGTCTGTTTCTGTATAACACTGGGGTACAGCACTGGTGGGGACAGGTCTGTCACTGCATAACACTGGGGTACAGTACTGGTGGGGACGGGTCTGTCACTGTATAACACTGGGGTACAGTACTGGTGGGGACGGGTCTGTCACTGTATAACACTGGGGTACAGTACTGGTGGGGACAGGTCTGTCACTGTATAACACTGGGGTACAGTACTGGTGGAGATAGGTCTGTCACTTTATAACACTGGGTTACAGTACTGGTGGGAATGGGTCTGTCACTGTATAACACTGGGGTACAGTACTGGTGGGGACAGGTCTGTCACTGTATAAATCTGGGGAACAGAACTGGTGGGGACAGGTCTGTCACTGTATAATACTGCGATAGAGCACTGGTCGGGACGGGTCTGTTAATGTATAACACTGGGGTACAGTACTGGTGGGGACAGGTCTGTCACTGTATAACACTGGGGTACAGTACTGGTGGGGACAGGTCTATCACTGTATAACACTGAGGTACAACACTGGTGGGGACAGGTCTGTCACTGTATAACACTGGGACCCAGCACTGCTGGGGACAGGTCTGTCACTGTATTACACTGGGGTACAACACTGGTGAGGACGGATCTGTCACTGTATAACACTGCGCAACAACACGGGTGCAGACAGGTCTGTCACTGTATAACACTGGGGTACAGTACTGGGGGGGACAGGTCTGTCACTGTATAACACTGGGGTACATTGTTGGTGGGGACAGGTCTGTCACTGTATAACACTGGGGTACAGTACTGGTGGGGACAGGTCTGTCACTGTATAACACTGGGGTACAGTACTGGCGGGGACGGGACTGTCACTGTATAACACTGGGGTACAGTACTGGTGGGGACGGGTCTGTCACTGTATAACACTGGGGTACAGTACTGGTGTGGACAGGTCTGTGACTGTGTAACACTGGGGTACAGTACTGGTGGGGACGGGTCTGTCACGGTATAACACTGGGGCAAAGTACTGCTGGGGACAGGTCTGTCACTGTATAACACTGGGGAACAACACTGGTGTGGACAGGTCTGTCAATGTATAACACTGGGGTACAGTACTGGTGAGGACGGGTCTGTCACTGTGAAACACTGGGGTACAGTACTGGTGGGGACGGGTCTGTCGCTGTATAACACTGGGGTGCAGTACTGGTGGGGACGGGTCTGTCAGTGAATAACACTGAGGTACAGTACTGGTGTGGACAGGTCTGTGACTGTATAACACTGGGGTACAGTACTGGTGGGGACAGGTCTGTCACTGTATAACACTGGGGTACAGTACTGGTGGGGACAGGTCTGTCACTGTATAACACTGGGGTACAGTACTGGTGGGGACAGGTCTGTGACTGTATAACACTGGGGTACAGTACTGGTGGGGACTGATCTGTCACTGTATAACACTGGGGTACAGTACTGGTGGGGACGGGTCTGACAGTGAATAACACTGAGGTACAGTACTGGTGTGGACAGGTCTGTGACTGTATAACACTGGGGTACAGTACTGGTGGGGACGGGTCTGTCACTGTATAACACTGGGGTACAGTGCTGGCGGGGATGGTCTGACACTGTATGACACTGGGGTACAGTACTGGTGGGGACAGATCTGTCACTGTATAACATTGCGGTACAGCACTAGTGGGTAAATGTCTGACACTGTATAACACTGGGATATTTTACTGGTGGGGACAGGTCTGTTACTGAATGACACTGGGGTACAGTACTGATGGGGACAGGTGTGTCACTGTATAACACTGGGGTACAGTACTGGTGGGGATGGGTCTGTCACTGTACAACAGTGGGGTACAGTACTGGTGGGGACAGGTGTGTCACTGTATAACACTGGGGTACAGTACTGGTGGGGACGGGTCTGTCACTGTATAACACTGGGCTACAGTACTGGTGGGAACAGGTCTGTCACTGGATAACACTGCGGTACAGTAGTGGTGGGGACAGGTCTGTCACTGTATAACACTGGGGTACAACACTGCTGTGGACAGGTCTGTCACTGTATAACACTTGGGTACAGTACTGGTGGGGACAGGTCTGTAACTGTATAACACTGGGGCAAAGTACTGCTGGGGACAGGTCTGTCACTGTATAACACTGGGGTACAACACTGGTGGGGACAGGTCTGTTACTGTATAACACTGGGGTACAACGCTGCTGTGGACAGGTCTGTCACTGTATAACACTGGGGTTCAGTACTGGTGGGGACGGATCTGTCACTGTATAAGACTGGGGTACAGTACTGGTGAGGACGGTTCTGTCACTGTATAACACTGCACGACAACACGGGTGGGGACAGGTCTGTCACTGTATAACACTGGGGTAGAGTACTGGTGGGGACGGGTCAGTCACTGTATAACACTGGGGTACAGCACTGGTGGGGACGGGTCTGTTAATGTATAACACTGGGGTACAGCACTGGTGGGGACGGGTCTGTTTTTGTATAACACTGGGGTACAGCACTGGTGGGGATGGGTCTGTCACTGTATAACACTGGCGTACAGTACTGGTGGGCACAGGTCTGTCACTGTATAACACTGGGGGACAGTACTGGTTGGGACAGGTCTGTCACTGTATAAAACTGGGGTACAACACTGGTGTGGACAGGGATGTCACTGTATAACACTGGGGTACAGTACTGGTGGGGACAGGTCTGTCACTGTATAACACTGGGGCACAGTACTGCTGGGGACAGGTCTGTCACTGTATAACACTGGGGTACAACACTGGTGTGGACAGGTCTGTCACTGTATAACACTGAGGTACAGTACTGGTGCGGACGGACCTGTCACTGTATAACACTGGGGTAGTGTACTGGTGAGGACGGTTCTGTCACTGTATAACACTGGGGTACACTACTGGTGGGGACAGGTCTGTCACTGTATAACACTGGGGAACAGTGTTGGTGGGGACAGGTCTGTCAATGTATAACACTGGGGTAAAGTACTGGTGTGGACAGGTCTGTCACTGTATAACACTGGGGTACAGTACTGGTGGGGACAGATCTGTCACTGTATAACATTGCGGTACAGCACTAGTGGGTACATGTCTGACACTGTATAACACTGGGGCACACTACTGGTGGGACAGGTCTGTCACTGTATAACACTGGGCTAGAGTACTGCTGGATACAGGTCAGTCACTGTATAACACTGGGGTACAGCACTGGTGGGGACATGTCTGTCACTGTATAACTCTGGGGTACAGTACTGGTGGGGACTGGTCTGTCACTGTATAACACTGGGGTACAGGACCGGTGGGGACGGGTCTGTTAATGTATAACACTGGGGTACAGCACTGGTGGGGAAAGGTCAGTCACTGCATAACACTGGGGTACAGTACTGGTGGGGACGGGTCTGTCACTGTATAACACTGGCGTACAGTACTGGTGGGGACAGAAAACTCACTGTATAACACTGGGGTACAATACTGGTGGGGACAGGTCTGTCACTGCATAACACTGGGGTACAGTACTGGTGCGGAGAGAGCTGTCAGTGTATAACACTGGGGTGCAGTACTGGTGGGGACTGGTCTGTCACTGTATAACACTGGGGTACAGTAAAGGTGGGGACAAGTCTGTCACTGTATAACACTGGGGTACAGTACTCGTGGGGACAGGTCTGTCACTGTATAACACTGGGGTACAGTACTGGTGGGGACAGGTCTGTCACTGTATAACACTGGGGTACAGTGCTGGTGGGGACAGGTCTGTCACTGTATAACACTGGGGTACAGTGTTGGCAGGGATGGTCTGTCACTGTATGACACTGGGGTACAGAACTGGTGGGGACAGACCTGTCACTGTACAACATTGCGGTACAGCACTAGTGGGTACATGTCTGACACTGTATAACGCTGGGATATTTTACTGGTGGGGACAGGTCTGTTAATGTATGACACTGGGGTACAGTACTGGTGGGGACAGGTGTGTCGCTGTATAACACTGGGGTACAGTGCAGGTGGGGACGGGTCTGTCACTGTATAACACTGGGGTACAGTACTGTTGGGGACAGGTCTGTCACTGTATAACACTGGGGTACAGTACTGGTGGAGACATGTCTGTCACTGTATAACACTGGGGTACAGTACTGGTGGGGACAGGTCTGTCACTGTATAACACTGGGGTACAGTATGGTGGGGACAGGTCTGTCACTGTATAACACTGGGGTATAGTACTGGTGTGGACAGGTCTGTCACTGTATAACACTGGGGTACAGTACTGGTGGGGACAGGTCTGTCACTGTATAACACTGGGGTACAGTGCTGGTGCGGACAGGTCTGTCACTGTATAACACTGGGGTACAGTGTTGGCAGGGATGGTCGGTCACTGTATGACACTGGGGTACAGCACTGATGGGGACAGATCTGTCACTGTATAACATTGCGGTACAGCACTAGTGGGTACATGTCTGACACTGTATAACACCGGGATATTTTACTGGTGGGGACAGGTCTGTTAATGTATGACACTGGGGTACAGTACTGGTGGGGACAGGTGTGTCGCTGTATAACACTGGGTTACAGTACTGGTGGGGACGCGTCTGTCACTGTATGACACTGGGGTACAGTACTGGTGGGGACAGGTGTGTCACTGTATAACACTGGGGTACAGTACTGGTGGGGACGGGTCTGTCACTGTATAATGCTGGGCTACAGTACTGGTGGGGAAGGGACTGTCACTGGATAACACTGGGGTACAGTAGTGGTGGGGACAGGTCTCTCACTGTGTAACACTGGGGAAAAGCACTGGTGGGGACGGGTCTGTCACTGTATAACACTGGCGTACAGTACTGGTGGGGACAGAAAACTCACTGTATAACACTTGGGTACAATACTGGTGGGGACAGGTCTGTCACTGCATAACACTGGGGTACAGTACTGGTGCGGAGAGAGCTGTCAGTGTATAACACTGGGGTGCAGTACTGGTGGGGACTGGTCTGTCACTGTATAACACTGGGGTACAGTACAGGTGGGGACAAGTCTGTCACTGTATAACACTGGGGTACAGTACTGGTGGGGACAAGTCTGTCACTGTATAACACTGGTGTACAGTACTAGTGGGGACAGGACTGTCACTGTATAACACTGGGGTACAGTACTGGTGGGGACTGGTCTGTCACTGTATAACACTGGGGTACAGCACCGGTGGGGACGGGTCTGTTAATGTATAACACTGGGGTACAGCACTGGTGGGGACGGGTCTGTCACTGTATAACACTGGGGTACAGTACTGGTGGGGACAGATCTGTCACTGTATAACACTGGTGTACAGTAATGGTGGGGACAGGTCTGTTTCTGTATAGCACTGGGGTACAGCACTGGTGGGGACGGGTCTGTTTCTGTATAACACTGGGGTACAGCACTGGTGGGGACAGGTCTGTCACTGCATAACACTGGGGTACAGTACTGGTGGGGACGGGTCTGTCACTGTATAACACTGGGGTACAGTACTGGTGGGGACGGGTCTGTCACTGTATAACACTGGGGTACAGTACTGGTGGGGACAGGTCTGTCACTGTATAACACTGGGGTACAGTACTGGTGGAGATAGGTCTGTCACTTTATAACACTGGGTTACAGTACTGGTGGGAATGGGTCTGTCACTGTATAACACTGGGGTACAGTACTGGTGGGGACAGGTCTGTCACTGTATAAATCTGGGGAACAGAACTGGTGGGGACAGGTCTGTCACTGTATAATACTGCGGTAGAGCACTGGTCGGGACGGGTCTGTTAATGTATAACACTGGGGTACAGTACTGGTGGGGACAGGTCTGTCACTGTATAACACTGGGGTACAGTACTGGTGGGGACAGGTCTATCACTGTATAACACTGAGGTACAACACTGGTGGGGACAGGTCTGTCACTGTATAACACTGGGACCCAGCACTGCTGGGGACAGGTCTGTCACTGTATTACACTGGGGTACAACACTGGTGAGGACGGATCTGTCACTGTATAACACTGCGCAACAACACGGGTGCAGACAGGTCTGTCACTGTATAACACTGGGGTACAGTACTGGGGGGGACAGGTCTGTCACTGTATAACACTGGGGTACATTGTTGGTGGGGACAGGTCTGTCACTGTATAACACTGGGGTACAGTACTGGTGGGGACAGGTCTGTCACTGTATAACACTGGGGTACAGTACTGGCGGGGACGGGACTGTCACTGTATAACACTGGGGTACAGTACTGGTGGGGACGGGTCTGTCACTGTATAACACTGGGGTACAGTACTGGTGGGGACGGGTCTGTCACTGTATAACACTGGGGTACAGTACTGTTCGGGACGGGTCTGTCACTGCATAACACTGGGGTACAGCACTGGTGGGGACGCGTCTGTTAATGTATAACACTCAGGTACAGTGCTGGTGGGGACGGGGCTGTCACTGTATAACACTGGGGTACAGTACTGGTGGGGACAGGTCTGTCACTGTATAACACTGCGGTAGAGCACTGGTGGGGACGGGTCTGTTAATGTATAACACTGGGGTACAGTAGTGGTGGGGGCGGGTCTGTCACTGTATAACACTGGGGTACAGTGTGGGTGGGGACAGGTCTGTCACTGTATAACACTGGGGTACAGTACTGGTGGGGCAGGTTTGTCACTGTATAACACTGGGGTACAACACTGGTGGGGACGGGTCTGTCACTGTACAACAGTGGGGTACAGTACTGGTGGGGACAGGTGTGTCACTGTATAACACTGGGGTACAGTACTGGTGGGGACGGGTCTGTCACTGTATAACACTGGGCTACAGTACTGGTGGGAACAGGTCTGTCACTGGATAACACTGGGGTACAGTAGTGGTGGGGACAGGTCTGTCACTGTATAACACTGGGGTACAACACTGCTGTGGACAGGTCTGTCACTGTATAACACTTGGGTACAGTACTGGTGGGGACAGGTCTGTAACTGTATAACACTGGGGCAAAGTACTGCTGGGGACAGGTCTGTCACTGTATAACACTGGGGTACAACACTGGTGGGGACAGGTCTGTTACTGTATAACACTGGGGTACAACGCTGGTGTGGACAGGTCTGTCACTGTATAACACTGGGGTTCAGTACTGGTGGGGACGGATCTGTCACTGTATAAGACTGGGGTACAGTACTGGTGAGGACGGTTCTGTCACTGTATAACACTGCACGACAACACGGGTGGGGACAGGTCTGTCACTGTATAACACTGGGGTAGAGTACTGGTGGGGACGGGTCAGTCACTGTATAACACTGGGGTACAGTACTGGTGGGGACGGGTCTGTTAATGTATAACACTGGGGTACAGCACTGGTGGGGACGGGTCTGTCACTGTATAACACTCGGGTAGAGTACTGGTGGGGACATGTCTGTCACTGTATAACACTGGGGTACAGTACTGGTGGGGACAGGTCTGTCACTGTATAACACTGGGGTACAACACTGCTGTGGACAGGTCTGTCACTGTATAACACTTGGGTACAGTACTGGTGGGGACAGGTCTGTAACTGTATAACACTGGGGCAAAGTACTGCTGGGGACAGGTCTGTCACTGTATAACACTCGGGTACAACACTGGTGGGGACAGGTCTGTTACTGTATAACACTGGGGTACAACGCTGGTGTGGACAGGTCTGTCACTGTATAACACTGGGGTTCAGTACTGGTGGGGACGGTTCTGTCACTGTATAACACTGCACGACAACACGGGTGGGGACAGGTCTGTCACTGTATAACACTGGGGTACACTACTGGTGGGGAAAGGTCTGTCACTGTATAACACTGGGGTAGAGTACTGGTGGGGACGGGTCAGTCACTGTATAACACTGGGGTACAGCACTGGTGGGGACGGGTCTGTTAATGTATAACACTGGGGTACAGCACTGGTGGGGACGGGTCTGTCACTGTCTAACACTCGGGTAGAGTACTGGTGGGGACAGGTCTGTCACTGTATAACACTGGGGTACAGTACTGGTGGGGATAGGTCTGTTTCTGTATAACACTGGGGTACAGCACTGGTGGGGACGGGTCTGTTTTTGTATAACACTGGGGTACAGCACTGGTGGGGATGGGTCTGTCACTGTATAACACTGGCGTACAGTACTGGTGGGCACAGGTCTGTCACTGTATAACACTGGGGGACAGTACTGGTTGGGACAGGTCTGTCACTGTATAAAACTGGGGTACAACACTGGTGTGGACAGGGATGTCACTGTATAACACTGGGGTACAGTACTGGTGTGGACAGGTCTGTCACTGTATAACACTGAGGTACAGTACTGGTGCGGACGGACCTGTCACTGTATAACACAGGGGTAGTGTACTGGTGAGGACGGTTCTGTCACTGTATAACACTGGGGTACACTACTGGTGGGGAAAGGTCTGTCACTGTATAACACTGGGGTACAGTACTGGTGGGGACAGATCTGTCACTGTATAACATTGCGGTACAGCACTAGTGGGTACATGTCTGACACTGTATAACACTGGGGCACACTACTGGTGGGACAGGTCTGTCACTGTACAACAGTGGGGTACAGTACTGGTGGGGACAGGTGTGTCACTGTATAACACTGGGGTACAGCACTGGTGGGGACGGGTCTGTCACTGTATAACACTGGGGTACAGCACTGGTGGGGTGGGTCTGTCTCTGTATAACACTGGGGTACAGTACTGGTGGGGACGGATCTGTCACTGTATAACACTGGTGTACTGTATTGGTGGGGACGGGTCAGTCACTGTATAACACTGGGGTACAGCACTGGTGGGGACATGTCTGTCACTGTATAACTCTGGGGTACAGTACTGGTGGGGACAGGTCTGTCACTGTATAACACTGGGGTACAATACTGGTGGGGACAGGTCTGTCACTGCATAACACTGGGGTACAGTACTGGTGCGGAGAGAGCTGTCAGTGTATAACACTGGGGTGCAGTACTGGTGGGGACTGGTCTGTCACTGTATAACACTGGGGTACAGTAAAGGTGGGGACAAGTCTGTCACTGTATAACACTGGGGTACAGTACTCGTGGGGACAGGTCTGTCACTGTATAACACTGGGGTACAGTACTGGTGGGGACAGGTCTGTCACTGTATAACACTGGGGTACAGTGCTGGTGGGGACAGGTCTGTCACTGTATAACACTGGGGTACAGTGATGGCAGGGATGGTCTGTCACTGTATGACACTGGGGTACAGAACTGGTGGGGACAGATCTGTCACTGTACAACATTGCGGTACAGCACTAGTGGGTACATGTCTGACACTGTATGACACTGGGGTACAGAACTGGTGGGGACAGGTCTGTTAATGTATAACACTGGGGTACAGTACTGGTGGGGACAGGTGTGTCGCTGTATAACACTGGGGTACAGTGCAGGTGGGGACGGGTCTGTCACTGTATAACACTGGGGTACAGTACTGTTGGGGACAGGTCTGTCACTGTATAACACTGGGGTACAGTACTGGTGGAGACAGGTCTGTCACTGTATAACACTGGGGTACACTACTGGTGGGGACAGGTCTGTCACTGTATAACACTGGGGTACAGTATGGTGGGGACAGGTCTGTCACTGTATAACACTGGGGTATAGTACTGGTGTGGACAGGTCTGTCACTGTATAACACTGGGGTACAGTACTGGTGGGGACAGGTCTGTCACTGTATAACACTGGGGTACAGTGCTGGTGCGGTCAGGTCTGTCACTGTATAACACTGGGGTACAGTGTTGGCAGGGATGGTCGGTCACTGTATGACACTGGGGTACAGCACTGATGGGGACAGATCTGTCACTGTATAACATTGCGGTACAGCACTAGTGGGTACATGTCTGACACTGTATAACACCGGGATATTTTACTGGTGGGGACAGGTCCGTTTATGTATGACACTGGGGTACAGTACTGGTGGGGACAGGTGTGTCGCTGTATAACACTGGGGTACAGTACTGGTGGGGACGGGTCTGTCACTGTATGACACTGGGGTACAGTACTGGTGGGGACAGGTGTGTCACTGTATAACACTGGGGTACAGTACTGGTGGGGACGGGTCTGTCACTGTATAATACTGGGCTACAGTACTGGTGGGGAAGGGACTGTCACTGGATAACACTGGGGTACAGTAGTGGTGGGGACAGATCTCTCACTGTGTAACACTGGGGAAAAGCACTGGTGGGGACGGGTCTGTCACTGTATAACACTGGCGTACAGTACTGGTGGGGACAGAAAACTCACTGTATAACACTGGGGTACAATACTGGTGGGGACAGGTCTGTCACTGCATAACACTGGGGTACAGTACTGGTGCGGAGAGAGCTGTCAGTGTATAACACTGGGGTGCAGTACTGGTGGGGACTGGTCTGTCACTGTATAACACTGGGGTACAGTACAGGTGGGGACAAGTCTGTCACTGTATAACACTGGGGTACAGTACTCGTGGGGACAGGTCTGTCACTGTATAACACTGGGGACAGTTCTGGTGGGGACAAGTCTGTCACTGTATAACACTGGGGTACAGTACTGGTGGGGACAGGACTGTCACTGTATAACACTGGGGTACAGTACTGGTGGGGACTGGTCTGTCACTGTATAACACTGGGGTACAGCACCGGTGGGGACGGGTCTGTTAATGTATAACACTGGGGTACAGCACTGGTGGGGACGGGTCTGTCACTGTATAACACTGGGGTACAGTACTGGATGGGAAAGATCTGTCACTGTATAACACTGGGGTACAGTAATGGTGGGGACAGGTCTGTTTCTGTATAACACTGGGGTACAGCACTGGTGGGGACGGGTCTGTTTCTGTATAACACTGGGGTACAGCACTGGTGGGGACAGGTCTGTCACTGCATAACACTTGGGTACAGTACTGGTGGGGACGGGTCTGTCACTGTATAACACTGGGGTACAGTACTGGTGGGGACGGGTCTGTCACTGTAAAACACTGGGGTACAGTACTGGTGGGGACAGGTCTGTCACTGTATAACACTGGGGTACAGTACTGGTGGAGACAGGTCTGTCACTTTATAACACTGGGGTACAGTACAGGTGGGGACAAGTCTGTCACTGTATAACACTGGGGTACAGTACTCGTGGGGACAGGTCTGTCACTGTATAACACTGGGGACAGTACTGGTGGGGACAAGTCTGTCACTGTATAACACTGGGGTACAGTACTGGTGGGGACAGGACTGTCACTGTATAACACTGGGGTACAGTACTGGTGGGGACTGGTCTGTCACTGTATAACACTGGGGTACAGCACCGGTGGGGACGGGTCTGTTAATGTATAACACTGGGGTACAGCACTGGTGGGGACGGGTCTGTCACTGTATAACACTGGGGTACAGTACTGGTGGGGACAGATCTGTCACTGTATAACACTGGTGTACAGTAATGGTGGGGACAGGTCTGTTTCTGTATAACACTGGGGTACAGCACTGGTGGGGACGGGTCTGTTTCTGTATAACACTGGGGTACAGCACTGGTGGGGACAGGTCGGTCACTGCATAACACTTGGGTACAGTACTGGTGGGGACGGGTCTGTCACTGTATAACACTGGGGTACAGTACTGGTGGGGACTGGTCTGTCACTGTATAACACTGGGGTACAGTACTGGTGGGGACAGGTCTGTCACTGTATAACACTGGGGTACAGTACTGGTGGAGACAGGTCTGTCACTTTATAACACTGGGTTACAGTACTGGTGGGAATGGGTCTGTCACTGTATAACACTGGGGTACAGTACTGGTGGGGACAGGTCTGTCACTGTATAAATCTGGGGAACAGAACTGGTGGGGACAGGTCTGTCACTGTATAATACTGCGGTAGAGCACTGGTCAGGACGGGTCTGTTAATGTATAACACTGGGGTACAGTACTGGTGGGGACAGGTCTGTCTCTGTATAACAATGGGGTACAGTACTGGTGGGGGCAGGTCTGTCACAGTACAACATTGGGATACATTACTGGTGGGGACAGGTCTATCACTGTATAACACTGAGGTACAACACTGGTGGGGACAGGTCTGTCACTGTATAACACTGGGGCACAGCACTGCTGGGGACAGGTCTGTCACTGTATTACACTGGGGTACAACACTGGTGAGGACGGATCTGTCACTGTATAACACTGCGCTACAACACGGGTGGGGACAGGTCTGTCACTGTATAACACTGGGGAACAGTACTGGTGGGGACAGATCTGTCACTGTATAACACTGGGGTACAGTACTGGCGGGGACGGGACTGTCACTGTATAACACTGGGGTACAGTACTGGTGGGGACGGGTCTGTCACTGTATAACACTGGGGCACAGTACTGGTGGGGACGGGTCTGTCACTGTATAACACTGGGGTACAGTACTGCTCGGGACGGGTCTGTCACTGCATAACACTGCGGTAGAGCACTGGTGGGGACGGGTCTGTTAATGTATAACACTGAGGTACAGTAGTGGTGGGGGCGGGTCTGTCACTATATAACACTGGGGTACAGTGTGGGTGGGGACAGGTCTGTCACTGTATAACACTGGGGTACAGTACTGGTGGGGCAGGTTTGTCACTGTATAACACTGGGGTACAACACTGGTGGGGACGGGTCTGTCACTGTATAACACTGGGGTACAGTACTGTTGGGGACAGGTCTGTCACTGTATAACACTGGAACATAGTACTGGAGGGGACAGGTCAATCACTGTATAACACTGGGGTACAGTACTGGTGGGGACAGGTCTATTACTGTATAACGCTGGGGTACAGTACTGGTGGGGACAGGTCTGTCACTGTATAACACTGGGGTACAGTACTGGTGGGGACAGGTCTGTCACTGTATAACGCTGGGGTACAGTACTGGTGGGGCCAGGTCTGTCACTGTATAACACTGGGGCACAGTACTGGTGGGGACGGGTCTGTCACTGTATAACACTGGGGTACAGTACTGGTGGGGACAGGTCTGTCACTGTATAACACTGGGCTACAGTACTGGTGGGGAAGGGACTGTCACTGGATAACACTGGGGTACAGTAGTGGTGGGGACAGGTCTCTCACTGTGTAACACTGGGGAAAAGCACTGGTGGGGACGGGTCTGTCACTGTATAACACTGGCGTACAGTACTGGTGGGGACAGAAAACTCACTGTATAACACTGGGGTACAATACTGGTGGGGACAGGTCTGTCACTGCAAAACACTGGAGTACAGTACTGGTGCGGAGAGAGCTGTCAGTGTATAACACTGGGGTGCAGTACTGGTGGGGACTGGTCTGTCACTGTATAACACTGGGGTACAGTACAGGTGGGGACAAGTCTGTCACTGTATAACACTGGGGTATAGTACTGGTGGGGACAGGACTGTCACTGTATAACACTGGGGTACAGTACTCGTGGGGACAGGTCTGTCACTGTATAACACTGGGGTACAGTACTGGTGGGGACGGGTCTGTCACTGTATAACACTGGGGTACAGTACTGGTGGGGACAGGACTGTCACTGTATAACACTGGGGTACAGTACTCGTGGGGACAGGTCTGTCACTGTATGACACTGGGGTACAACACTGGTGTGGACAGGTCTGTCAATGTATAACACTGGGGTACAGTACTGGTGAGGACGGGTCTGTCACTGTGAAACACTGGGGTACAGTACTGGTGGGGATGGGTCTGTCGCTGTATAACACTGGGGTACAGTACTGGTGGGGACGGGTCTGTCAGTGAATAACACTGAGGTACAGTACTGGTGTGGACAGGTCTGTGACTGTATAACACTGGGGTACAGTACTGGTGGGGACAGGTCTGTCACTGTATAACACTGGGGTACAGTACTGGTGAGGACAGGTCTGTCACTGTATAACACTGGGGTACAGTACTGGTGGGGACAGGTCTGTGACTGTATAACACTGGGGCACAGTACTGGTGGGGACTGATCTGTCACTGTATAACACTGGGGTACAGTACTGGTGGGGACGGGTCTGTCAGTGAATAACACTGAGGTACAGTACTGGTGAGGACAGGTCTGTCACTGTATAACACTGGGGTACAGTGCTGGCGGGGATGGTCTGACACTGTATGACACTGGGGTACAGTACTGGTGGGGACAGATCTGTCATTGTATAACATTGCGGTACAGCACTAGTGGGTAAATGTCTGACACTGTATAACACTGGGATATTTTACTTGTGGGGACAGGTCTGTTACTGAATGACACTGGGGTACAGTACTGATGGGGACAGGTGTGTCACTGTATAACACTGGGGTACAGTACTGGTGGGGACGGGTCTGTCACTGTACAACAGTGGGGTACAGTACTGGTGGGGACAGGTGTGTCACTGTATAACACTGGGGTACAGTACTGGTGGGGACGGGTCTGTCACTGTATAACACTGGGCTACAGTACTGGTGGGGAAGGGTCTGTCACTGGATAACACTGGGGTACAGTAGTGGTGGGGACAGGTCTGTCACTGTATAACACTGGGGTACAACACTGCTGTGGACAGGTCTGTCACTGTATAACACTTGGGTACAGTACTGGTGGGGACAGGTCTGTAACTGTATAACACTGGGGCAAAGTACTGCTGGGGACAGGTCTGTCACTGTATAACACTGGGGTACAACACTGGTGGGGACAGGTCTGTTACTGTATAACACTGGGGTACAACGCTGGTGTGGACAGGTCTGTCACTGTATAACACTGGGGTTCAGTACTGGTGGGGACGGATCTGTCACTGTATAAGACTGGGGTACAGTACTGGTGAGGACGGTTCTGTCACTGTATAACACTGCACGACTACACGGGTACGGACAGGTCTGTCACTGTATAACACTGGGGGACACTACTGGTGGGGAAAGGTCTGTCACTGTATAACACTGGGGTAGAGTACTGGTGGGGACGGGTCAGTCACTGTATAACACTGGGGTACAGCACTGGTGGGGACGGGTCTGTTAATGTATAACACTGGGGTACAGCACTGGTGGGGACGGGTCTGTCACTGTCTAACACTCGGGTAGAGTACTGGTGGGGACAGGTCTGTCACTGTATAACACTGGCATACAGTACTGGTGGGGACAGGTCTGTCACTGAATAACACTGGGGTACAGTACTGGTGGGGACAGGTCTGTCACTGTATAACACTGGCGTACAGTACTGGTGGGGACAGGTCTGTCACTGTATAACACTGGGGTACAGTACTGGTGGGGACAGGTCTGTAACTGTATAACACTGGGGTACAGTACTGGTGGGGACGGGTCTGTCAATGTATAACACTGGGGTACAGTACTGGTGGGGACAGGTCTGTCACTGTATAACACTGGGGTACAACACTTGTGGGGACAGGTCTGTTACTATATAACACTGGGGTACAACGCTGGTGTGGACAGGTCTGTCACTGTATAAAACTGGGGTTCAGTACTGGTGGGCACGGATCTGTCACTGTATAAGACTGGGGTACAGTACTGGTGAGGACGGTTCTGTCAGTGTATAACACTGCACGACAACACGGGTGGGGACAGGTCTGTCACTGTATAACACTGGGGTACACTACTGGTGGGGAAAGGTCTGTCACTGTATAACACTGGGGTAGAGTACTGGTGGGGACGGGTCAGTCACTGTAAAACACTGGGGTACAGCACTGGTGGGGACGGGTCTGTTAATGTATAACTCTGGGGTACAGTACTGGTGGGGACAGGTCTGTCACTGTATAACACTGGGGTACAGTACTGGAGGGGACAGGTCTGTTTCTGTATAACACTGGGGTACACCACTGGTGGGGACGGGTCTGTCACTTTATAACACTGGGGTACAGCACTGGTGGGGATGGGTCTGTCACTGTATAACACTGGGGTACAGTACTGGTGGGGACAGGTCTGTCACTGTATAACATTTGGGTACAGTACTGGTGGGGACAGGTCTGTCACTGTATAACACTGGGGGACAGAACTGGTTGGGACAGGTCTGTCACTGTATAAAACTGGGGTACAACACTGGTGTGGACAGGGATGTCACTGTATAACACTGGGGTACAGTACTGGTGGGGAGAGGTCTGTCACTGTATAACACTGGGGCACAGTACTGCTGGGGACAGGTCTGTCACTGTATAACACTGGGGTACAACACTGGTGTGGACAGGTCTGTCACTGTATAACACTGAGGTACAGTACTGGTGCGGACGGACCTGTCACTGTATAACACTGGGGTAGTGTACTGGTGAGGACGGTTCTGTCACTGTATAACACTGGGGTACACTACTGGTGGGGACAGGTCTGTCACTGTATAACACTGGGGTATAGTACTGGTGTGGACAGGTCTGTCACTGTATAACACTGGGGTACAGTACTGTTGGGGACAGATCTGTCACTGTATAACATTGCGGTACAGCACTAGTGGGTAAATGTCTGACACTGTATAACACTGGGATATTTTACTGGTGGGGACAGGTCTGTTAATGTATGACACTGGGGTACAGTACTGGTATGGACAGGTGTGTCACTGTATAACACTGGGGTACAGTACTGGTGGGGACGGGTCTGTCACTGTATGACACTGGGGTACAGTACTGGTGGGGACAGGTCTGTCACTGTATAACACTGGGGTACAGTGCTGGTGGGGACAGGTCCGTCACTGTATAACACTGGGGTACAGTACTGGTGGGGACGGGTCTGTCGCTGTATAACACTGGGGTACAGTACTGGTGGGGACGGGCCTGTCACTGTATAACACTGGGGTACAGTACTGGTTGGGACGGGTCTGTCACTGTATAACACAGGGGTACAGCACTGGTGGGGACAGGTCTGTCACTGTATAAAACTGGGGAATCGCGCTGGTAGGGACCGGTCTGTCACTGTATAACACTGGGGTACAGTGCTGATGGGGACAGGTCTGTCAATGTATAACACTGGGGTACAGTACTGGTGGGGAGGGGTCTTTCACTGTATAACACTGAGGTACAGTACTGGTGGGGACGGGTCTGTCACTGTATAACACTGGGGTACAATACTGGTGAGGACCGGTTTTTCACTGTATAACACTGGGGTACAGTACTGGTGGCGACGGGTCTGTCACTGTATAACACTGGGGTACAGTACTTGTGGGGACAGGTCTGTCACTGTATAACACTGAGGTACAGTACTGGTGGGGACAGCTCTGTCTCTGTATAACACTGGGGTACAGTACTGGTGGGGACAGGTCTGTCACTGTATAACACTGGGGTACAGTACTTGTGTGGACAGGTCTGTCACTGTATAACACTGAGGTACAGTACAGGTGGGGACAGCTCTGTCTCTGTATAACACTGGGGTACAGTACTGGTGGGGACGGGTCTGTCACTGTATAACACTGGGGTACAGTACTGGTGGGGACGGGTCTGTCACTGTATAACACTAGGTTACCGTACTGGCGTGGACGGGTCTGTCACTGTATAACACTGCGGTACAGCACTGGTGGGTACCTGTCTGTCACTGTATAACACTGGGATATTTTACTGGTGTGGACAGGTCTGTCTCTGTATAACACTGGGGTACAGTACTGGTGGGGACAGGTCTGTCACTGTATAACACTGGGGTACAGTAATGGTGGGGACAGGTCTGTCACTGTATAACACTGGGGTACAGTACTGGTGGGGACGGGTCTGTCATTGTATAACTCTGGGGCACAGTACTGATGGGGACAGGTGAGTCACTGTATAACACTGGGTTACAGTACTGGTGGTGACGGGTCTGTTACTGTATAACACTGGGGTACAGTACTGGTGGGACATGGTCTGTCACTGTATATTACTGGGGTACAGTACTGGTGGGGACAGGGCTGTCACTGTATAACACTGGGGTACAGTACTGGTGGGGACAGATCTGTCATTGTATAACACTGGGGTACAGTACAGGTGGGGATAGATATCTCACTGTATAACACTGGGGTACAGTACTGGTGGGGACGGGTTTGTCACTGTATCACACTGGGGTACAGTACTGGTTGGGACAGGTCTATCCCTGTATAACACTGGGGTACAGTACTGGTGGGGACAGGTCTGTCACTGTATAACACTGGGGTACAGTACTGGTGTGGAAAGGTCTTTCACTGTATATCACTGGAGTACAGTACTGGTGTGGAAAGGTCTGTCACTGTATATCACTGGGGTACAGTACAGGTGGGTACGGGTCTGTCTCTGTATAACACTGGGGTACAGTACTGGTGGGGGCAGGTCTGTCACAGTATAACACTGGGGTACAGTACTGGTGGGAACGGGTCTGTCACTGTATAACACTGGGGTACAGTACTGGAGGGGATGGGTCTGTCACTGTATAACACTGGGGTACAGTACTGGTGGGGACGGGTCTGTCACTGTATAACACTGCAGTACAGTACTGGAGGCGATGGGTCTGTCACTGTATATCACAGGGTTACAGTACTGGTGGGGACTAGTCTGTCACTGTATAAAACTGGGGTACAGTACTGGTGGGGACAGATCTGTCACTGTGTAACACTGGGGTACAGTACTGGTGGGGACAGATCTGTCACTGTATAACACTGGGGTACAGTACTGGTGGGGGCAGGTCTGACACTGTATAACACTGGGGTACAGTACTGGTGGGGACGGGTCTGTCGCTGTATAACACTGGGATACAGTACTGGTGGGGACGGGTCTGTCACTGTATAACACTGCGGTACTTTACTGGTGGGGACTGATCTGTCACTGTATAACAATGGGGTACAGTACTGGTGGGGACGGGTCTGTCACTGAATCACAATGGGGTACAGCGCTAGATCTTTGACTGTATAACTGTGGGTTACAGTACTGGTGGGGACAGGTCTGTCACTGTATAACACTGGGGTACAGTACTGGTGGGGACGGATATTTCACTGTATAACACTGGGGTACAGTACTGGTGGGGACAGGTCTGTCACTGAATATCACTGGGGTACATTAATGGTGGGGACAGGTCAGTCACTGTACAACACTGGGGTACAGTACTGGTGGGGTCAGGTCTGTCACTGTATAACATTGGGGTACAGTACTGGTGGGGACAGGTCTGTCACTGTATAACACTGGGGGACAGTACTGGTTGGGACAGGTCTGTCACTGTATAAAACTGGGGTACAACACTGGTGTGGACAGGGATGTCACTGTATAACACTGGGGTACAGTACTGGTGGGGACAGGTCTGTCACTGTATAACACTGGGGCACAGTACTGCTGGGGACAGGTCTGTCACTGTATAACACTGGGGTACAACACTGGTGTGGACAGGTCTGTCACTGTATAACACTGAGGTACAGTACTGGTGCGGACGGACCTGTCACTGTATAACACTGGGGTAGTGTACTGGTGAGGACGGTTCTGTCACTGTATAACACTGGGGTACACTACTGGTGGGGACAGGTCTGTCACTGTATAACACTGGGGTATAGTACTGGTGTGGACAGGTCTGTCACTGTATAACAGTGGGGTACAGTACTGTTGGGGACAGATCTGTCACTGTATAACATTGCGGTACAGCACTAGTGGATAAATGTCTGACACTGTATAACACTGGGATATTTTACTGGTGGGGACAGGTCTGTTAATGTATGACACTGGGGTACAGTACTGGTATGGACAGGTGTGTCACTGTATAACACTGGGGTACAGTACTGGTGGGGACGGGTCTGTCACTGTATAACACTGGGGTACAGTACTGGAGGGGACAGGTCTGTCACTGTATAACACTGGGGTACAGTGCTGGTGGGGACAGGTCCGTCACTGTATAACACTGGGTTACAGTACTGGTGGGGACGGGTCTGTCGCTGTATAACACTGGGGTACAGTACTGGTGGGGACGGGCCTGTCACTGTATAACACTGGGGTACAGTACTGGTTGGGACGGGTCTGTCACTGTATAACACAGGGGTACAGCACTGGTGGGGACAGGTCTGTCACTGTATAAAACTGGGGAATCGCGCTGGTAGGGACCGGTCTGTCACTGTATAACACTGGGGTACAGTGCTGATGGGGACAGGTCTGTCAATGTATAACACTGGGGTACAGTACTGGTGGGGAGGGGTCTTTCACTGTATAACACTGAGGTACAGTACTGGTGGGGACGGGTCTGTCACTGTATAACACTGGGGTACAATACTGGTGAGGACCGGTTTTTCACTGTATAACACTGGGGTACAGTACAGTTGGGGACAAGTCTGTCACTGTATAACACTGGGGTACAGTACTGGTGGGGACAGGTCTGTCACTGTATAACCCTGGGGTCCAGTACTGGTGGGGACAGGACTGTCACTGTATAACACTGGGGTACAGTACTCGTGGGGACAGGTCTGTCACTGTATAACACTGGGGTACAGTACTGGTGGGGACAGGTCTGTCACTGTATAACACTGGGGTACAGTACTGTTAGGGACAGGTCTGCCACTGTCTAACACCGGGGTACAGTACTGGTGGGGACGGGTCTGTCACTGTATAACACTGGGTTACAGTACTGGTGGAGACAGGTCTGTCACTGTATACCACTGGGGTACAGCACTGGTGGGGACAGTCTGTCACTGTCTAACACTGGGATACAGTACTGGTGAGGTCAGGTCTGTCACTGTATAACACTGGGGTACAGCACTGGTGGGGTCAGATCTGTCACTGTATAACACTGGGGTACAGTACTGGTGGGGACAGGTCTGTCACTGTATAACACTGGGGTACAGTGCTGGTGGGGACAGGTCTGTCACTGTATAACACTGGGGTACAGTACTGGTGGGGACGGGTCTGTCGCTGTATAACACTGGGGTACAGTACTGGTGGGGATGGGCCTGTCACTGTTTAACACTGGGGTACAGTACTGGTGGGGACGGGTCTGTCACTGTATAACACAGGGGTACAGCACTGGTGGGGACAGGTCTGTCACTGTATAAAACTGGGGAATCGCGCTGGTATGGACCGATCTGTCACTGTATAACACTGGGGTACAGTGCTGATGGGGACAGGTCTGTCAATGTATAACACTGGGGTACAGTACTGGTGGGGAGGGGTCTTTCACTGTATAACACTGAGGTACCGTACTGGTGGGGACGGGTCTGTCACTGTATAACACTGGGGTACAGTACTGGTGAGGACCGGTTTTTCACTGTATAACACTGGGGTACAGTACTGGTGGCGACGGGTCTGTCACTGTATAACACTGGGGTACAGTACTTGTGGGGACAGGTCTGTCACTGTATAACAGTGAGGTACAGTACTGGTGGGGACAGCTCTGTCTCTGTATAACACTGGGGTACAGTACTGGTGGGGACAGGTCTGTCACTGTATAACACTGGGGTACAGTACTTGTGGGGACAGGTCTGTCACTGTATAACACTGAGGTACAGTACTGGTGGGGACAGCTCTGTCTCTGTATAACACTGGGGTACAGTACTGGTCGGGACGGGTCTGTCACTGTATAACACTGGGGTACAGTACTGGTGGGGACGGGTCTGTCACTTTATAACACTAGGTTACCGTACTGGCGTGGACGGGTCTGTCAATGTATAACACTGCGGTACAGCACTGGTGGGTACATGTCTGTCACTGTATAACACTGGGATATTTTACTGGTGGTGACAGGTCTGTCTCTGTATAACACTGGGGTACAGTACTGGTGGGGACAGGTCTGTCACTGTATAACACTGGGGTACAGTAATGGTGGGGACAGGTCTGTCACTGTATAACACTGGGGTACAGTACTGGTGGGGACGGGTCTGTCATTGTATAACACTGGGGCACAGTACTGGTGGGGACAGGTGAGTCACTGTATAACACTGGGTTACAGTACTGGTGGTGACGGGTCTGTTACTGTATAATACTAGGGTACCGTACTGGTGGGGACAGGTCTGTCACTGTATATTACTGGGGTACAGTACTGTTGGGGACAGGGCTGTCACTGTATAACACTGGGGTGCAGTACTGGTGGGGACAGGTCTGTCACTGTATAACACTGGGGTACAGTACTGGTGGGGACGGGTTTGTCACTGTATAACACTGGGGTACAGTACTGGTTGGGACAGGTCTATCCCTGTATAACACTGGGGTACAGTACTGGTGGGGACAGGTCTGTCACTGTATAACACTGGGGTACAGTACTGGTGTGGAAAGGTCTTTCACTGTATATCACTGGAGTACAGTACTGGTGTGGAAAGGTCTGTCACTGTATATCACTGGGGTACAGTACTGGTGGGTACGGGTCTGTCACTGTATATCACTGGGGTACAGTACTGGAGGGGATGGGTCTGTCACTGTATAACACTGGGGTACAGTACTGGTGGGGACGGGTCTGTCACTGTATAACACTGCAGTACAGTACTGGAGGCGATGGGTCTGTCACTGTATAACACTGGGGTACAGTACTGGTGGGGACTAGTCTGTCACTTTATAAAACTGGGGTACAGTACTGGTGGGGACAGATCTGTCACTGTGTAAAACTGGGGTACAGTACTGGTGGGGACAGATCTGTCACTGTGTAACACTGGGGTACAGTACTGGTGGGCTGGGTCTGTCACTGTATAACACTGGGGTACAGTACTGGTGGGGGCAGGTCTGACACTATATAACACTGGGGTACAGTACTGGTGGGGACGGGTCTGTCGCTGTATAACACTGGGATACAGTACTGGTGGGGACGGGTCTGTCTCTGTATAACACTGCGGTACTTTACTGGTGGGGACTGATCTGTCACTGCATAACACTGGGGTACAGTACTGGTGGGGATGGGTCTGTCACTGAATCACAATGGGGTACAGCGCTAGATCTTTGACTGTATAACTGTGGGAAACAGTACTGGTGGGGACAGGTCTGTCACTGTATAACACTGGGGTACAGTACTGGTGGGGACGGATATTTCACTGTATAACACTGGGGTACAGTACTGGTGGGGACAGGTCTGTCACTGAATATCACTGGGGTACATTAATGGTGGGGACAGGTCAGTCACTGTACAACACTGGGGTACAGTACTGGTGGGGACAGGTCAGTCACTGTATAATCACTGGGGAACAGTACTGGTGTGGACAGGTCTGTCACTAAATCTTAATGGATCTGTCACTGTTTAAAGCTGGGGTCCAGTACTGGTGGGGACTGTGTGGTCAGTGTATAACACTGGGGTATAGTACTGGTGGGGACAGGTCTGTCAATGTATAACACTGGGGTACAGTACTGGTGGGGACAGTTGTGTCACTGTATAACACTGGGGTACAGTACTGGTGGGGACAGGTGTGTCACTGTATAACACTGGGGTACAGTACTGGTGGGGACGGGTCTGTCACTGTATAACACTGGGGTACGGTGCTGGTGGGGACAGGTCTGTCACTGTATAACACTGGGGTACAGTACTGGTGGGGACAGGTATGTCACTGTATAACACTGGGGTACAGTACTGGTGGGGACAGGTCTGTCACTGTATAACACTGGGGTACAGTACTGGTGGGGACGGGTCTGTCACAGAATAACACTGGGGTACAGTACTGGTGGGGACAGGTCTGTCACAGAATAACACTGGGGTACAGTAAGGTGGGCACGGGTCTGTCACTTTATAACACTGGGGTACATGACTGGTGGTGACAGGTCTGTCACTCTTTAACACTGGGGTACAGTACTGGTGGGGACAGGTCTGTTACTGTATATCACTGAGGCACAGTAGTGGTGGGGAGTGGTCTGTCACTGTATAACACTGGGGTACAGTACTGGTGGGAATCGGTCTGTCACTGTATAACACTGGGGTACAGTACTGGTGGGGACGGGCCTGTCACTGTATAACACTGGGGTACAGTACTGGTGGGGACGGGTCTGTCACTGTATAACACAGGGGTACAGCACTGGTGGGGACAGGTCTGTCACTGTATAAAACTGGGGAATCGCGCTGGTAGGGACCGGTCTGTCACTGTATAACACTGGGGTACAGTGCTGATGCGGACAGGTCTGTCAATGTATAACACTGGGGTACAGTACTGGTGGGGAGGGGTCTTTCACTGTATAACACTGAGGTACCGTACTGGTGGGGACGGGTCTGTCACTGTATAACACTGGGGTACAGTACTGGTGAGGACCGGTTTTTCACTGTATAACACTGGGGTACAGTACTGGTGGCGACGGGTCTGTCACTGTATAACACTGGGGTACAGTACCTGTGGGGACAGGTCTGTCACTGTATAACACTGAGGTACAGTACTGGTGGGAACAGCTCTGTCTCTGTATAACACTGGGGTACAGTACTGGTGGGGACAGGTCTGTCACTGTATAACACTGGGGTACAGTACTTGTGGGGACAGGTCTGTCACTGTATAACACTGAGGTACAGTACTGGTGGGGACAGGTCTGTCACTGTATAACACTGGGGTACAGTACTGGTGGGGACGGGTCTGTCACTTTATAACACTAGGTTACCGTACTGGCGTGGACGGGTCTGTCACTGTATAACACTGCGGTACAGCACTGGTGGGTACATGTCTGTCACTGTATAACACTGGGATATTTTACTGGTGGGGACAGGTCTGTCTCTGTATAACACTGGGGTACAGTACTGGTGGGGACAGGTCTGTCACTGTATAACATTGGGGTACAGTAATGGTTGGGACAGGTCTGTCACTGTATAACACTGGGGTACAGTACTGGTGGGGACGGGTCTGTCATTGTATAACACTGGGGCACAGTACTGATGGGGACAGGTGAGTCACTGTATAACACTGGGTTACAGTACTGGTGGTGACGGGTCTGTTACTGTATAACACTGGGATACAGTACTGGTGGGGACAGGTCTGTCACTGTATATTACTGGGGTACAGTACTGGTGGGGACAGGGCTGTCATTGTATAACACTGGGGTACAGTACTGGTGGGGACAGGTCTGTCACTGTATAATACTGGGGTACAGTACAGGTGGGGATAGATATCTCATTGTATAACACTGGGGTATAGTACTGGTGGGGACGGGTTTGTCACTGTATAACACTGGGGTACAGTACTGGTTGGGACAGGTCTATCCCTGTATAAAACTGGGGTACAGTACTGGTGGGGACAGGTCTGTCACTGTATAACACTGGGGTACAGTACTGGTGTGGAAAGGTCTGTAACTATATATCACTGGGGTACAGTACAGGTGGGGACGGGACTGTCTCTGTATAACACTGGGGTACAGTACTGGTGGGGACAGGTCTGTCACTGTATAACACTGGGGTACAGTACTGGTGTGGAAAGGTCTGTAACTATATATCACTGGGGTACAGTACAGGTGGGGACGGGACTGTCTCTGTATAACACTGGGGTACAGTACTGGTGGGTACGGGTCTGTCACTGTATAACACTGGGGTACAGTACTGGAGGGGATGGGTCTGTCACTGTATAACACTGGGGTACAGTACTGGTGGGGACGGGTCTGTCACTGTATAACACTGGGGTACAGTACAGGAGGCGATGGGTCTGTCACTGTATATCACAGGGGTACAGTACTGGTGGGGACTAGTCTGTCACTGTATAAAACTGGGGTACAGTACTGGTGGGGACAGATCTGTCACTGTGTAACACTGGGGTACAGTACTGGTGGGGACAGATCTGTCACTGTATAACACTGGGGTACAGTACTGGAGGGTACAGATCTGTCACTGTATAACACTGGGGTACAGTACCGGTGGGGACGGGTCTGTCTCTGCATAACACTGGAGTACAGTACTCGTGGGGGCAGGTCTGACACTGTATAACACTGGGGTACAGTACTGGTGGGGACGGGTCTGTCGCTGTATAACACTGGGATACAGTACTGGTGGGGACGGGGCTGTCTCTGTATAACACTGCGGTACTTTACTGGTGGGGACTGATCTGTCACTGTATAACAATGGGGTACAGTACTGGTGGGGACGGGTCTGTCACTGAATCACAATGGGGTACAGCGCTAGATCTTTGACTGTATAACTGTGGGGTACAGTACTGGTGGGGACAGGTCTGTCACTGTATAACACTGGGGTACAGTACTGGTGGGGACGGATATTTCACTGTATAACACTGGGGTACAGTACTGGTGGGGACAGGTCTGTCACTGAATATCACTGGGGTACATTAATGGTGGGGACAGGTCAGTCACTGTACAACACTGGGGTACAGTACTGGTGGGGACAGGTCAGTCACTGTATAATCACTGGGGAACAGTACTGGTGTGGACAGGTCTGTCACTAAATCTTAATGGATCTGTCACTGTTTAAAGCTGGGGTCCAGTACTGGTGGGGACTGTGTGGTCAGTGTATAACACTGGGGTAGAGTACTGGTGGGGACAGGTGTGTCACTGTATAACACTGGGGTACAGTACTGGTGGGGACAGGTCTGTCAATGTATAACACTGGGGTACAGTACTGGTGGGGACAGGTCTGTCACTGTATAACACTGGGGTACAGTATTGGTGGGGACGGGTCTATCACTGTATAACACTGCAGTACAGCACGGGTGGGTACATGACTGTCACTGTATAACAGTGGGTTCAGTAGTGGTGGGGACAGGCCTGTCTCTGTTTAACATTGGGGTACAGTACTGGTGGGTACATGTCTGTCACTGTATAACACTGGGGTACAGTACTGGTGGGGACAAGCCAGTCTCTGTATAACACTGGGGTACAGAACTGGTGGGGACAGGTCTGTCTCTGTTTAACACTGGGGTACAGTACTGGTGGGGACAGGCCTGTCTCTGTTTAACACTGCGGTACAGTACTGGTGGGGACAGGTCTGTCACTGTATAACACTGAGCTACAGTACTGGTGGGGACAGATCTGTCGCTGTATCACACTGGGGTACAGTACTGGTGGGGACAGGTCTGTCATTGTATAACAATGTGGTACAGTACTGATGGGGACAGGACCGTCACTGTATAACACTGGGGTACAGTACTGGTGGGGACAGGTCTGTCACTGTAAAACACTGGGGTACAGTACTGGTGGGGACAGGTGTGTCACTGTATAACAATGGGGTACAGTACTGGTGGGGACGGGTCTGTCACTGTATAACACTGGGGTACAGCACTGGTGGGGACAGGTCTATCCCTGTATAACACTGGGGTACAGTACTGGTGGGGACAGGTCTGTCCCTGTATAACACTGGGGCACACTACTGGTGGGGACAGGTCTGTCACTGTATAACACTGGTGCACACTACTGGTGGGGACGGGTCTGTCACTGTATAACACTGGGGCACACTACTGGTGGGGACGGGTCTGTCACTGTATAACACTGGGGTACAGTACTGGTGGGGACAGGTCTGTCACTGTATAACACTGGGGCACACTACTGGTGGGGACGGGTCTGTCACTGTATAACACTGGGGTACAGTACTGGTGGGGACGGGTCTGTCACTGTATAACACTGCGGTACAGTACTGGTGGGGATTTGTCTGTCACTGAATAACACTGGGTTACAGTACTGGTGGAGACATGTCTGTCACTGTATACCACTGGGGTACAGCACTGGTGGGGTCAGGTCTGTCACTGTATAACACTGGGGTACAGTACTGGTGGGGTCAGATCTGTCACTGTATAACACTGGGGTACAGTACTGGTGGGGACAGGTCTGTCACTGTATAACACTGGGGTACAGTGCTGGTGGGGACAGGTCTGTCACTGTATAACACTGGGGTACAGTACTGGTGGGGACCGGTCTGTTGCTGTATAACACTGGGGTACAGTACTGGTGGGGACGGGCCTGTCACTGTATAACACTGGGGTACAGTACTGGTGGGGACGGTTCTGTCACTGTATAACACTGGGGTACAGTACTGGTGAGGACCGGTTTTTCACTGTATAACACTGGGGTACAGTACTGGTGGCGACGGGTCTGTCACTGTATAACACTGGGGTACAGTACTTGTGGGGGCAGGTCTGTCACTGTATAACACTGAGGTACAGTACTGGTGGGGACAGCTCTGTCTCTGTATAACAATGGGGTACATTACTGGTGGGGACAGGTCTGTCACTGTATAACACTGGGGGACAGTACTGGTGGGGCCAGGGTCTGTCACTGTATAATACTGGGGTACAGTACTGGTGGGGACGGGTCTGTCACTGTATAACACTAGGTTACCGTACTGGCGTGGACGGGTCTGTCACTGTATAACACTGCGGTACAGCACTGGTGGGTACATGTCTGTCACTGTATAACACTGGGATATTTTACTGGTGGGGACAGGTCTGTCTCTGTATAACACTGGGCTACAGTACTGGTGAGGACAGGTCTGTCACTGTATAACACTGGGGTACAGTACTGGTGGGGACAGGTCTTTCACTGTATAACACTGGGGTACAGTACTGATGGGGCAGGTCTGTCACTGTATAACACTGGGGTACAGTACTGGTGGGGACAAGCCAGTCTCTGTATAACACTGGGGTACAGTACTGGTGGGGACAGGCCTGTCTCTGTTTAACACTGGGGTACAGTACTGATGGGGACAGGCCTGTCTCTGTTTAACACTGCGGTACAGTACTGGTGGGGACAGGTCTGTCACTGTATAACACTGAGCTACAGTACTGGTGGGGACAGATCTGTCACTGTATAACACTGAGCTACAGTACTGGTGGGGACAGGTCTGTCATTGTATAACAATGGGGTACAGTACTGGTGGTGACGGGTCTGTCACTGTATAACACTGGGGTACAGTACTGGTGGGGACAGGTCTGTCACTGTATAACACTGGGGTACAGTACTGGTGGGGACAGGTGAGTCACTGTATAACACTGGGATATTTTACTGGTGAAGACAGGTCTGTCACTGTATAACACTGGGGTACAGTACTGGTGGGGACAGGTCAGTCACTGTATAACACTGGGGTACAGTACTGGTGGGGACAGGTCTGTCACTGTATAATTCTGGGGTACAGTACTGGTTGGGACAGGTATGTCACTGTATAACACTGGGGTACAGTATTGGTGGGGACGGGTCAGTCACTGTAAAACACTGGGGTACAGTACTGGTGTGGACAGGTCTGTCACTGTATAATTCTGGGGTACAGTACTGGTTGGGACAGGTATGTCACTGTATAACACTGGGGTACAGTACTGGTGGGGACAGGTCTGTCACTGTATAACACTGGGGTACAGTACTGGTGTGGACAGGTCTGTCACTGTATAACACTGGCGTATAGTATTGGTGGGTAAGGGTCAGTAACTGTATAAAACTGGGGTACAGTACTGGTGGGGAAAGGTCTGTCACTTTATAACACTGGGGTACAGTACTGGTGGGGAAAGGTCTGTCACTTTATAACACTGGGGTACAGTACTGCTGGGGACAGGGCTGTCACTGTATGGCACTGGGGTACAGTATTGGTGGGGATGGGTCTGTCTCTGTATAACACTGGGGTACAGTACTGGTGGGGACGGGTCTGTCACTGTATAACACTGGCGGACAGTATTGGTGGGGACGGGTCAGTCACTGTATAACACTGGGGTACAGCACTGGTGGGGACGGGTCTGTCACTGTATAACACTGGGGTACAGTACTGGTGGGGACGGGTCTGTCACTGTATAATACTGGGGTACAGTACTGGTGGGGATGGGTCTGTTAATGTATAACACTGGGGTACAGTATGGGTGGGGACAGGTCTGTCACTGTATAACACTGGGGTACAGTACTGGTGGGGACAGGTCTGTCATTGTATAACACTGGAATATAGTACTGGAGGGGACAGGTCAATCACTGTATAACACTGGGGTACCATACTGGTGGGGACGGGTCTGTCACTGTATAACACTGGGGTACAATACTAATGGGGACAGGTCTGTCACTGTATAACACTGGAAAACACTACTGGTGGGACAGGTCTGTCTCTGTATAACACTGGGGTACAGTACTGGTGGGGACAGGTCTGTCACTGTATAACACTGGGATACAGTACTGGTGGGGACTGGTCTGTCACCATATAACACTGGGGTACAATACTGGTGGGACAGGTCTTTCACTGTATAACACTGGGGTACAGCACTGGTGGGGACGGGTCTGTTAATGTATAACACTGGGGTACAGTACTGGTGGGGACGGGTCTGTCACTGTATAACACTGGGGTACAGTACTGGTGGGACAGGTCTTTCACTGTATAACACTGGGTACAGCACTGGTGGGGACGGGTCTGTCACTGTATAACACTGGAGAACAGTACTGGTGGGGATGGGTCTGTTACTGTATAACACTTGGGTACAGTACTGGTGTGGACAGGTCTGTAACTGTATAACACTGGGGAAAAGTACTGCTGGGGACAGGTCTGTCACTGTATAATACTGGGGTAGAGTATTGGTGCAGACAGATCTGTCGCTGTATAACACTGGGGTACTGTACAGGTAGGGACTGGTCTGTCACTGTATAACACTGGGGTACAGTACTGGTGGGGACGGGTCTGTCACTGTATAACACTGGGGAACAGTACTGGTGGGGACGGGTCTGTCACTGTATAAAACTGGGGTACAGCACTGGTGGGGATGGGTCTGTTAATGTATAACACTGGGGTACAGTACTGGTGGGGACGGGTCTGTCACTGTATAACACTGGGGTACAGTACTGGTGGGGACAGGTCTGTCACTGTATAACACTGCGGTAGAGCACTGGTGGGGACGGGTCTGTTAATGTATAACACTGGGGTACAGTATGGGTGGGGACAGGTCTGTCACTGTATAACACTGGGGTACAGTACTGATGGGCACGGGTCTGCACCTGTATAACACTGGGGTGCAGCACTGGTGGGCTGGGTCTGTCTCTGTATAACACTGGGGTACAGTACTGGTGGGGACGGGCCTGTCACTGTATAACACTGGTTTACAGTACTGGTGGGGACAGGTCTGTCACTCTATAACACTGGGGTACAGCACTGGTGGGGACGGGTCTGTTAATGTATAACACTGGGGTACAGTACTGGTGGGGACGGGTCTGTCACTGTATAACACTGGGGTACAGTACTGGTGGGGACAGGTCTGTCACTGCATAACACTGGTGTAGAGTACTGGTGGCGACTTGTCTGTCACTGTATAACACTGGGGTACAGCACTGGTGGGGACGGGTCTGTTAATGTATAACACTGGGGTACAGTACTGGTGGGGACGGGTCTGTCACTGTATAACACTGGGGTACAGTACTGGTGGGGACAGGTCTGTCACTGTATAACACTGGTGTACAGTACTGGTGGGGACAGGTCTGTTTCTGTATAACACTGGGGTACAGCACTGGTGGGGACGGGTCTGTTTCTGTATAACACTGGGGAACAGCACTGGTGGGGACGGGTCTGTCACTGTATAACACTGGGGTACAGTACTGGTGGGGACGGGTCTGTCACTGTATAACACTGGGGTACAGTACCTGTTGGGACAGGTCTGTCACTGTATAACACTGGGGTACAGTACTGGTGGGGACAGGTCTGTCACTGTATAACATTGGGATATATTACTGGTGGGGACAGGTCTGTCACTGTATAACACTGGGGTACAGTACTGGTGGGGACAGGTCTGTCACTTTATAACACTGTGGTACAGTACTGGTGGGGACGGGTCTGTCACTGTATAACACTGGGGTACAATACTAATGGGGACCGGTCTGTCACTGTATAACACTGGGGTACACTACTGGTGGGACAGGTCTGTCACTGTATAACACTGGGGTACAGTACTGGTGGGACAGGTGTGTCACTGTATAACCCTGGGGTACATTACTGGTGGGACAGGTCTGTCACTGTATAACACTGGGGTACAGTATTGGTGGGGACGGGTCTGTCTCTGTATAACACTGGGGTACAGTACTGGTGGGGACGGGTCTGTCACTGTATAACACTGGGGTACAGTACCTGTGGGGACAGGTCTGTCACTGTATAACACTGGGGTACAGCACTGGTGGGGACGGGTCTGTTTCTGTATAACACTGGGGAACAGCACTGGTGGGGACGGGTCTGTCACTGTATAACACTGGGGTACAGTACTGGTGGGGACAGGTCTGTCACTGTATAACACTGGGGTACAGTACCTGTGGGGACAGGTCTGTCACTGTATAACACTGGGGTACAGTACTGGTGGGGACAGGTCTGTCACTGTATAACATTGGGATATATTACTGGTGGGGACAGGTCTGTCACTGTATAACACTCGGGTACAGTACTGGTGGGGACAGGTCTTTCACTTTATAACACTGCGGTAGAGCACTGGTGGGGACGGGTCTGTTAATGTATGACACTGGGGTACAGTACTGGTGGGGACTGGTCTGTCACTGTATAACTCTGGGGTACAGTACTGGTGTGGACGGGACTGTCACTGTATAACACTAGGGTACAGTACTGGTGGGGACGGGTCTGTCACTGTATCACATTGGGGTACAGCACTAGATCTGTGACTGTATAACTGGGGGGTACAATACTGGTGGGGACTGTGCGATCACTGTATAACACTGGGTACATTACTGGTGGGGACGGGTCTGTCACTGTCTAACACTGGAGAAAAGCACTGGTGGGGACGGGTCTGTCACTGTATAACACTGGGGTTCAGTACTGGTGGGGACAGGTCTGTCACGGTATAACATTGGGGTACAGTACTGGTGGGGACGGGTCTGTCTCTGTATAACACTGGGGTACAGTACTGTTGGGGACGGGTCTGTCACTGTATAACACTGGGGTACAGTACTGGTGGGGACAGGTCTGTCACTGTATAACACTGGGGGACAGTACTGGTGGGGACGGGGTCTGTCACTGTATAACACTAGGTTCCCGTACTGGTGTGGACGGGTCTGTCACTGTATAACACTGCGGTAAAGCACTGGTGGGTACATGTCTGTCACTGTATAACACTGGGATATTTTACTGGTGGGGACAGGTCTGTCTCTGTATAACACCGGGGTACAGTACTGGAGGTGAGAGGTCTGTCATTGTATAACACTGGGGCACAGTACTGATGGGGACAGGTGAGTCACTGTATAATACTGGGGTACAGTACTGGTGGTGACGGGTCTGTTACTGTATAACACTGGGGTACAGTACTGGTGTGGACAGGTCTGTCATTGTATAACACTGGGGTACAGTACTGGTGGGGACGGGTCTGTCAATGTATAACACTGGGGTACAGTACTGGTGGGGACAGGTCTGTCACTGTATAACACTGCGGTAGAGCACTGGTGGGGACGGGTCTGTTAATGTATAACACTGGGGTACAGTATGGGTGGGGACAGGTCTGTCACTGTATAACACTGGGGTACAGTACTGGTGGGGCAGGTCTGTCATTGTACAACACTGGAATATAGTACTGGAGGGGAAGGTCAATCACTGTATAACACTGGGGTACCATACTGGTTGGGACGGGTCTGTCACTGTATAACACTGGGGTACAATACTAATGGGGACAGGTCTGTCACTGTATAACACTGGGGTACACTACTGGTGGGACAGGTCTGTCACTGTATAACACTGGGGTACAGTACTGGTGGGGACAGGTCTGTCGCTGTATATCACTGGGATACAGTACTGGTGGGGACGGGTCTATCACTGTATAACACTGGGGTACAGTTCTGGTGGGGACGGGTCTGTCACTGGGTAACACTGGGGTACAATACTAATGGGGACAGGTCTGTCACTGTATAACACTGGGCTACAGTACTGCTGGGGACAGGTCTGTCACTGTATAACACTGGGGTACAGTACTGGTGGGTACGGGTCTGCACCTGTATAACACTGGGGTGCAGCACTGGTGGGGTGGGTCTGTCTCTGTATAACACTGGGGTACAGTACTGGTGGGGACGGGTCTGCCACTGTATAACACTGGGGTACATTACTGCTGGGGACAGGTCTGTCACTGCATAACACTGGTGTAGAGTACTGGTGGCGACCGGTCTGTCACTGTATAACACTGGAGTACAGCACTGGTGGGGACGGGTCTGTTAATGTATAACACTGGGGTACAGTACTGGTGGGGACGGGTCTGTCACTGTATAACACTGGGGTACAGTACTGGTGGGGACAGGTCTGTCACTGTATAACACTGGTGTACAGCACTGGTGGGGACAGGTCTGTTTCTGTATAACACTGGGGTACAGCACTGGTGGGGACGGGTCTGTCACTGTATAACACTGGGGAACAGCAATGGTGGGGACGGGTCTGTCACTGTATAACACTGGGGTACAGTACTGGTGGGGACGGGTCTGTCACTGTATAACACTGGGGTACAGTTCCTGTGGGGACAGGTCTGTCACTGTATAACACTCGGGTACAGTACTGGTGGGGACAGGTATTTCACTTTATAACACTGCGGTAGAGCACTGGTGGGGACGGGTCTGTTAATGTATGACACTGGGGTACAGCACTGGTGGGGACAGGTCTGTCACTGTATAACACTGGGGTACAGTACTGGTGGGGACAGGTCAATCACTGTATAACACTGGGGTACCATACTGGTGGGGACGGGTCTGTCACTTTATAACACTGGGGTACAGTACTGGTGGGGACAGGTCTGTCACTGTATAACACTGGGGTACAGTACTGGTGGGGACAGGTCAATCACTGTATAACACTGGGGTACCATACTGGTGGGGACGGGTCTGTCACTTTATAACACTGGGGTACAGTACTGGTGGGGACAGGTCTGTCACTGTATAACACTGGAATATAGTACTGGAGGGGACAGGTCATTCATTGTATAACACTGGGGTACAGTACTGGTGGGGCAGGTCTTTCAAAGTATAACACTGGGGTACAGTACTGGTGGGGACAGGTCTGTCACTGTATAACACTGGGGTACAGTACTGGTGGGGACGGGTCTGTCACTGTATAACACTGGGGTACAGTACTGGTGGGGACAGGTCTGTCACTGTATAACACTGGGGTACAGTACAGGTGGGGACAGGTCTGTCACTGTATAACACTGGGGTACAATACGAATGGGGACAGGTCTGTCACTGTATAACACTGGGGTACAGTACTGGTGGGGACAGGTCTGTCACCATATAACACTGGGGTACAATACGAATGGGGACAGGTCTGTCACTGTATAACACTGGGGCACACTACTGGTGGGGACAGGTCTTTCACTGTATAACACTGGGGTACAGTACAGGTGGGGACAGGTCTGTCACTGTATAACACTGGGGTACAATACGAATGGGGACAGGTCTGTCACTGTATAACACTGGGGTACAGTACTGGTGGGGACAGGTCTGTCTCTGTATAACACTGGGGTACAGTACTGGTGGGGACAGGTCTGTCACTGTATAACACTGGGGTACAGTACAGGTGGGGACAGGTCTGTCACTGTATAACACTGGGGTACAATACGAATGGGGACAGGTCTGTCACTGTATAACACTGGGGTACAGTACTGGTGGGGACAGGTCTGTCACCATATAACACTGGGGTACAATACGAATGGGGACTGGTCTGTCACTGTATAACACTGGGGTACAGCACTGGTGGGGACGGGTCTGTTATTGTATAACACTGGGGTACAGTACTGGTGGGGACGGGTCTGTCACTGTATAACACTGGGGTACAGTACTGGTGGGGACAGGTCTGTCACTGCATAACACTGGTGTACAGTACAGTGGCAACCGGTCTGTCAGTGTATAACACTGGGGTACAGCACTGGTGGGGACGGGTCTGTTAATGTATAACACTGGGGTACAGTACTGGTGGGGACGGGTGTGTCACTGTATAACACTGGGGTACAGTACTGGTGGGGACAGGTCTGCCACTGTATAACACTGGTGTACAGTACTGGTGGGGACAGGTCTGTTTCTGTATAACACTGGGGAACAGCACTGGTGGGGACGGGTCTGTCACTGTATAACACTGGAGTACAGTACTGGTGGGGATGGGTCTGTTACTGTATAACACTTGGGTACAGTACTGGTGGGGACAGGTCTGTAACTGTATAACACTGGGGCAAAGTACTGCTGGGGACAGGTCTGTCACTGTATAACACTGGGGTACAACACTGGTGTGGACAGGTCTGTCACTGTATAACACTGGGGAACAACACTGGTGTGGACAGGTCTGTCACTGTATAACACTGGGGTACAGAACTGGTGGGGACGGATCTGTCAGTGTATAACACTGGGGTACATCACTGGTGAGGACGGTTCTGTCACTGTGTAACACTGCACGACAACACGGGTGGGGACAGGTCTGTCACTGTATAACACTGGGGTACACTACTGGTGGGAACAGGTCTGTCACTGTATAACACTGGGGTACATTGTTGGTGGGGACAGGTCTGTCACTGTATAGCACTTGGGTAGAGTACTGGTGGGGACGGGTCGGTCACTGTATAACACTGGGGTACAGCACTGGTGGGGACGGGTCTGTTAATGTATAACACTGGGGTACAGCACTGGTGGGGACGGGTCTGTCACTGTATAACACTGGGGTACAGTACTGCTGGGGACAGGTCTGTCACTGTATAACACTGGGGTACAACACTGGTGTGGACAGGTCTGTCACTGTTTAACACTGGGGAACAACACTGGTGTGGACAGGTCTGTCACTGTATAACACTGGGGTACAGAACTGGTGGGGACGGATCTGTCACTGTATAACACTGGGGTACAGCACTGGTGAGGACGGTTCTGTCACCGTGTAATACTGCACGACAACACGGGTGGGGACAGGTCTGTCACTGTATAACACTGGGGAACAACACTGGTGTGGACAGGTCTGTCACTGTATAACACTGGGGTACAGAACTGGTGGGGTCGGATCTGTCACTGTATAACACTGGGGTACAGCACTGGTGAGGACGGTTCTGTCACTGTGTAACACTGCATGACAACACGGGTGGGGACAGGTCTGTCACTGTATAACACTGGGGTACACTACTGGTGGGGACGGGTCTGTCACTGTATAACACTGGGGTACATTGTTGGTGGGGACAGGTCTGTCACTGTATAGCACTGGGGTACAATACTGGTGGGGACTGTGCGATCACTGTATAACACTGGGTACATTACTGGTGGGGACGGGTCTGTCACTGTCTAACACTGGAGAAAAGCACTGGTGGGGACGGGTCTGTCACTGTATAACACTGGGGTGCAGTACTGGTGGGGACGGGTCTGTCACTTTATAACACTGGGGTACAGTACTGATGGGGACATGTGTGTCACTGTATAACACTGGGGTACAGTACTGGTGGGGACGGGTCTGTCACTGTATAACACTGGGGTTCAGTACTGGTGGGGACAGGTCTGTCACGGTATAACATTGGGGTACAGTACTGGTGGGGACGGGTCTGTCTCTGTATAACACTGGGGTACAGTACTGTTGGGGACGGGTCTGTCACTGTATAACACTGGGGTACATTGCTGGTGGGGACAGGTCTGTCACTGTATAACACTGGGGGACAGTACTGGTGGGGACAGGGTCTGTCACTGTATAACACTAGGTTCCCGTACTGGTGTGGACGGGTCTGTCACTGTATAACACTGCGGTAAAGCACTGGTGGGTACATGTCTGTCACTGTATAACACTGGGATATTTTACTGGTGGGGACAGGTCTGTCTCTGTATAACACTGGGGTACAGTACTGGTGGGGAGAGGTCTGTCATTGTATAACACTGGGGTATAGTACTGGTGGGGACGGGTCTGTCACTGTATAACACTGGGGCACAGTACTGATGGGGACGGGTCTGTCAATGTATAACACTGGGGTACAGTACTGGTGGGGACGGGTTTGTCACTGTATAACACTGGGGTACAGTACTGGGTGGGACAGGTCTGTCACTGTAGAACACTGGGGTACAGTACTGGTGGGGACGGGTTTGTCACTGTATAACACTGGGGTACAGTACTGGTGGGGACAGGTCTGTCACTGTAGAACACTGGGGTACAGTACTGGTGGGGACGGGTCTGTCACTGTATAACACTGGGGTACAGTACTGGTGGGGAAAGGTCTATCACTGTATATCACTGGAGTACAGTACTGGCAGGGACAGGTCTGTCACTGTATAACACTGGGGTACAATACTGGTGGGGACGGGTTTGTCAATGTATAACACTGGGGTACAGTACTGGAGGGGACAGGTCTGTCACTGTATAACACTGCGGTACAGTACTGGAGGCGATGGGTCTGTCACTGTATAACACAGGGGTACAGTACTGGTGGGGACTAGTCTGTCACTGTATAACACTGGCGTACAGTACTGGTGGGGACAGATCTGTCACTGTATAACACTGGGGTACAGTACTGGTGGGGACAGATCTGTCACTGTATAACACTGGGGTACAGTACTGGTGGGGACAGATCTGTCACTGTATCACACTGGGGTACAGTACTGTTGGGGTCAGGTCTGTCACTGTATAACACTGGGGAACAGTACTGGTGGGGACAGATCTGTCACTGTATAACACTGGGTACAGTACTGGTGGGGACGGGTCTGTCAGTGAATAACACTGAGGTACAGTACTGGTGTGGACAGGTCTGTGACTGTATAACACTGGGGTACAGTACTGGTGGGGACGGGTCTGTCACGGTATAACACTGGGGCAAAGTACTGCTGGGGACAGGTCTGTCACTGTATAACACTGGGGTACAGTACTGGTGGGGACGGGTCTGTCACTGTATAGCACTGGGGTACAGTACTGGTGGGGACAGATATCTCACTTTATAACACTGGGGTACAGTACTGGAGGGTAGAGGTCTGTCTCTGTATAACACTGGGGTACAGTACTGGTGGGGATGGCTTTGTCACTCTATAACACTGGGGTACAGTACTGGGGGGGACAGGTCTGTCACTGTAGAACACTGGGGTACAGTACTGGTGGGGATGGGTTTGTCACTGTATATCACTGGAGTACAGTACTGGTGGGGACGGGTCTGTCACTGTATAACACTGGGGTACAGCACTGGTGGGGACAGGTCTATCCCTGTATAACACTGGGGTACAGTACTGGTGGGGACAGGTCTGTCACTGTATAACACTGGGGCACACTACTGGTGGGGACAGGTCTGTCACTGTATAACACTGGTGCACACTACTGGTGGGGACGGGTCTGTCACTGTATAACACTGGGGCACACTACTGGTGGGGACGGGTCTGTCACTGTATAACACTGGGGTACAGTACTGGTGGGGACAGGTCTGTCACTGTATAACACTGGGGCACACTACTGGTGGGGACGGGTCTGTCACTGTATAACACTGGGTTACAGTACTGGTGGGGACGGGTCTGTCACTGTATAACATGCGGTACAGTACTGGTGGGGATTTGTCTGTCACTGAATAACACTGGGTTACAGTACTGGTGGAGACATGTCTGTCACTGTATACCACTGGGGTACAGCACTGGTGGGGTCAGGTCTGTCACTGTATAACACTGGGGTATAGTACTGGTGGGGTCAGATCTGTCACTGTATAACACTGGGGTACAGTACTGGTGGCGACGGGTCTGTCACTGTATAACACTGGGGTACAGTACTTGTGGGGGCAGGTCTGTCACTGTATAACACTGAGGTACAGTACTGGTGGGGACAGCTCTGTCTCTGTATAACAATGGGGTACATTACTGGTGGGGACAGGTCTGTCACTGTATAACACTGGGGGACAGTACTGGTGGGGCCAGGGTCTGTCACTGTATAATACTGGGGTACAGTACTGGTGGGGACGGGTCTGTCACTGTATAACACTAGGTTACCGTACTGGCGTGGACGGGTCTGTCACTGTATAACACTGCGGTACAGCACTGGTGGGTACATGTCTGTCACTGTATAACACTGGGATATTTTACTGGTGGGGACAGGTCTGTCTCTGTATAACACTGGGCTACAGTACTGGTGAGGACAGGTCTGTCACTGTATAACACTGGGGTACAGTACTGGTGGGGACAGGTCTTTCACTGTATAACACTGGGGTACAGTACTGATGGGGCAGGTCTGTCACTGTATAACACTGGGGTACAGTACTGGTGGGGACAAGCCAGTCTCTGTATAACACTGGGGTACAGTACTGGTGGGGAAAGGCCTGTCTCTGTTTAACACTGGGGTACAGTACTGATGGGGACAGGCCTGTCTCTGTTTAACACTGCGGTACAGTACTGGTGGGGACAGGTCTGTCACTGTATAACACTGAGCTACAGTACTGGTGGGGACAGATCTGTCACTGTATAACACTGGGGTACAGTACTGGTGGGGACAGGTCTGTCATTGTATAACAATGGGGTACAGTACTGGTGGTGACGGGTCTGTCACTGTATAACACTGGGGTACAGTACTGGTGGGGACAGGTCTGTCACTGAATAACACTGGGGTACAGTACTGGTGGGGACAGGTGAGTCACTGTATAACACTGGGATATTTTACTGGTGAAGACAGGTCTGTCACTGTATAACACTGGGGTACAGTACTGGTGGGGACAGGTCAGTCACTGTATAACACTGGCGTACAGTATTGGTGGGGACGGGTCAGTCACTGTAAAACACTGGGGTACAGTACTGATGGGGACAGGTCTGTCACTGTATAACACTGGGGTACAGTACTGATGGGGACAGGTCTGTCACTGTATAATTCTGGGGTACAGTACTGGTGGGGACAGGTCTGTCACTGTATAACACTGGGGTACAGTACTGGTGGGGACAGGTCTGTCACTGTATAATTCTGGGGTACAGTACTGGTTGGGACAGGTATGTCACTGTATAACACTGGGGTACAGTACTGGTGGGGACAGGTCTGTCACTGTATAACACTGGGGTACAGTACTGGTGGGGACGGGTCTGTCACTGTATAACACTGGCGGACAGTATTGGTGGGGACGGGTCAGTCACTGTATAACACTGGGGTACAGCACTGGTGGGGACGGGTCTGTCACTGTATAAAACTGGGGTACAGTACTGGTGGGGATGGGTCTGTTAATGTATAACACTGGGGTACAGTATGGGTGGGGACAGGTCTGTCACTGTATAACACTGGGGTACAGTACTGGTGGGGACAGGTCTGTCATTGTATAACACTGGAATATAGTACTGGAGGGGACAGGTCAATCACTGTATAACACTGGGGTACCATACTGGTGGGGACGGGTCTGTCACTGTATAACACTGGGGTACAATACTAATGGGGACAGGTCTGTCACTGTATAACACTGGAAAACACTACTGGTGGGACAGGTCTGTCTCTGTATAACACTGGGGTACAGTACTGGTGGGGACAGGTCTGTCACTGTATAACACTGGGGTACAGTACAGGTGGGGACAGGTCTGTCACTGTATAACACTGGGATACAGTACTGGTGGGGACTGGTCTGTCACCATATAACACTGGGGTACAATACTGGTGGGACAGGTCTTTCACTGTATAACACTGGGGTACAGCACTGGTGGGGACGGGTCTGTTAATGTATAACACTGGGGTACAGTACTGGTGGGGACGGGTCTGTCACTGTATAACACTGGGGTACAGTACTGGTGGGACAGGTCTTTCACTGTATAACACTGGGTACAGCACTGGTGGGGACGGGTCTGTCACTGTATAACACTGGAGAACAGTACTGGTGGGGATGGGTCTGTTACTGTATAACACTTGGGTACAGTACTGGTGTGGACTGGTCTGTAACTGTATAACACTGGGGAAAAGTACTGCTGGGGACAGGTCTGTCACTGTATAATACTGGGGTAGAGTATTGGTGCAGACAGATCTGTCGCTGTATAACACTGGGGTACTGTACAGGTAGGGACTGGTCTGTCACTGTATAACACTGGGGTACAGCACTGGTGGGGACGGGTCTGTCACTGTATAACACTGGGGAACAGTACTGGTGGGGACGGGTCTGTCACTGTATAAAACTGGGGTAAAGCACTGGTGGGGATGGGTTTGTTAATGTATAACACTGGGGTACAGTACTGGTGGGGACGGGTCTGTCACTGTATAACACTGGGGTACAGTACTGGTGGGGACAGGTCTGTCACTGTATAACACTGCGGTAGAGCACTGGTGGGGACGGGTCTGTTAATGTATAACACTGGGGTACAGTATGGGTGGGGACAGGTCTGTCACTGTATAACACTGGGGTACAGTACTGATGGGCACGGGTCTGCACCTGTATAACACTGGGGTGCAGCACTGGTGGGGTGGGTCTGTCTCTGTATAACACTGGGGTACAGTACTGGTGGGGACGGGCCTGTCACTGTATAACACTGGTTTACAGTACTGGTGGGGACAGGTCTGTCACTCTATAACACTGGGGTACAGCACTGGTGGGGACGGGTCTGTTAATGTATAACACTGGGGTACAGTACTGGTGGGGACGGGTCTGTCACTGTATAACACTGGGGTACAGTACTGGTGGGGACAGGTCTGTCACTGCATAACACTGGTGTAGAGTACTGGTGGCGACTTGTCTGTCACTGTATAACACTGGGGTACAGCACTGGTGGGGACGGGTCTGTTAATGTATAACACTGGGGTACAGTACTGGTGGGGACGGGTCTGTCACTGTATAACACTGGGGTACAGTACTGGTGGGGACAGGTCTGTCACTGTATAACACTGGTGTACAGTACTGGTGGGGACAGGTCTGTTTCTGTATAACACTGGGGTACAGCACTGGTGGGGACGGGTCTGTTTCTGTATAACACTGGGGAACAGCACTGGTGGGGACGGGTCTGTCACTGTATAACACTGGGGTACAGTACTGGTGGGGACGGGTCTGTCACTGTATAACACTGGGGTACAGTACCTGTTGGGACAGGTCTGTCACTGTATAACACTGGGGTACAGTACTGGTGGGGACAGGTCTGTCACTGTATAACATTGGGATATATTACTGGTGGGGACAGGTCTGTCACTGTATAACACTGGGGTACAGTACTGGTGGGGACAGGTCTGTCACTTTATAACACTGGGGTACAGTACTGGTGGGGACGGGTCTGTCACTGTATAACACTGGGGTACAATACTAATGGGGACCGGTCTGTCACTGTATAACACTGGGGTACACTACTGGTGGGACAGGTCTGTCACTGTATAACACTGGGGTACAGTACTGGTGGGACAGGTCTGTCACTGTATAACCCTGGGGTACAGTACTGGTGGGACAGGTCTGTCACTGTATAACCCTGGGGTACAGTACTGGTGGGACAGGTCTGTCACTGTATAACACTGGCGAACAGTACTGATGGGCACGGGTCTGTCACTGTATAACACTGGGGTACAGTACTGGTGGGGACGGGTCTGTCACTGTATAACACTGGGGTACAGTACCTGTGGGGACAGGTCTGTCACTGTATAACACTGGGGTACAGCACTGGTGGGGACGGGTCTGTTTCTGTATAACACTGGGGAACAGCACTGGTGGGGACGGGTCTGTCACTGTATAACACTGGGGTACAGTACTGGTGGGGACGGGTCTGTCACTGTATAACACTGGGGTACAGTACCTGTGGGGACAGGTCTGTCACTGTATAACACTGGGGTACAGTACTGGTGGGGACAGGTCTGTCACTGTATAACATTGGGATATATTACTGGTGGGGACAGGTCTGTCACTGTATAACACTCGGGTACAGTACTGGTGGGGACAGGTCTTTCACTTTATAACACTGCGGTAGAGCACTGGTGGGGACGGGTCTGTTAATGTATGACACTGGGGTACAGTACTGGTGGGGACTGGTCTGTCACTGTATAACTCTGGGGTACAGTACTGGTGGGGACGGGTCTGTCACTGTATCACATTGGGGTACAGCACTAGATCTGTGACTGTATAACTGGGGGGTACAATACTGGTGGGGACTGTGCGATCACTGTATAACACTGGGTACATTACTGGTGGGGACGGGTCTGTCACTGTCTAACATTGGAGAAAAGCACTGGTGGGGACGGGTCTGTCACTGTATAACACTGGGGTTCAGTACTGGTGGGGACAGGTCTGTCACGGTATAACATTGGGGTACAGTACTGGTGGGGACGGGTCTGTCTCTGTATAACACTGGGGTACAGTACTGTTGGGGACGGGTCTGTCACTGTATAACACTGGGGTACAGTACTGGTGGGGACGGGGTCTGTCACTGTATAACACTAGGTTCCCGTACTGGTGTGGACGGGTCTGTCACTGTATAACACTGCGGTAAAGCACTGGTGGGTACATGTCTGTCACTGTATAACACTGGGATATTTTACTGGTGGGGACAGGTCTGTCTCTGTATAACACTGGGGTACAGTACTGGTGGTGAGAGGTCTGTCATTGTATAACACTGGGGCACAGTACTGATGGGGACAGGTGAGTCACTGTATAATACTGGGGTACAGTACTGGTGGTGACGGGTCTGTTACTGTATAACACTGGGGTACAGTACTGGTGTGGACAGGTCTGTCATTGTATAACACTGGGGTACAGTACTGGTGGGGACGGGTCTGTCAATGTATAACACTGGGGTACAGTACTGGTGGGGACAGGTCTGTCACTGTATAACACTGCGGTAGAGCACTGGTGGGGACGGGTCTGTTAATGTATAACACTGGGGTACAGTATGGGTGGGGACAGGTCTGTCACTGTATAACACTGGGGTACAGTACTGGTGGGGCAGGTCTGTCATTGTATAACACTGGAATATAGTACTGGAGGGGAAGGTCAATCACTGTATAACACTGGGGTACCATACTGGTTGGGACGGGTCTGTCACTGTATAACACTGGGGTACAATACTAATGGGGACAGGTCTGTCACTGTATAACACTGGGGTACACTACTGGTGGGACAGGTCTGTCACTGTATAACACTGGGGTACAGTACTGGTGGGGACAGGTCTGTCGCTGTATATCACTGGGATACAGTACTGGTGGGGACGGGTCTATCACTGTATAACACTGGGGTACAGTTCTGGTGGGGACGGGTCTGTCACTGGGTAACACTGGGGTACAATACTAATGGGGACAGGTCTGTCACTGTATAACACTGGGCTACAGTACTGCTGGGGACAGGTCTGTCACTGTATAACACTGGGGTACAGTACTGGTGGGTACGGGTCTGCACCTGTATAACACTGGGGTGCAGCACTGGTGGGGTGGGTCTGTCTCTGTATAACACTGGGGTACAGTACTGGTGGGGACGGGTCTGCCACTGTATAACACTGGGGTACAGTACTGCTGGGGACAGGTCTGTCACTGCATAACACTGGTGTAGAGTACTGGTGGCGACCGGTCTGTCACTGTATAACACTGGAGTACAGCACTGGTGGGGACGGGTCTGTTAATGTATAACACTGGGGTACAGTACTGGTGGGGACTGGTCTGTCACTGTATAACACTGGGGTACAGTACTGGTGGGGACAGGTCTGTCACTGTATAACACTGGTGTACAGTACTGGTGGGGACAGGTCTGTTTCTGTATAACACTGGGGTACAGCACTGGTGGGGACGGGTCTGTTTCTGTATAACACTGGGGAACAGCACTGGTGGGGACGGGTCTGTCACTGTATAACACTGGGGTACAGTACTGGTGGGGACGGGTCTGTCACTGTATAACACTGGGGTACAGTACCTGTGGGGACAGGTCTGTCACTGTATAACACTCGGGTACAGTACTGGTGGGGACAGGTATTTCACTTTATAACACTGCGGTAGAGCACTGGTGGGGACGGGTCTGTTAATGTATGACACTGGGGTACAGTACTGGTGGGGACAGGTCTGTCGCTGTATAACACTGGGGTACAGTACTGGTGGGGACAGGTCAATCACTGTATAACACTGGGGTACCATACTGGTGGGGACGGGTCTGTCACTTTATAACACTGGGGTACAGTACTGGTGGGGACAGGTCTGTCACTGTATAACACTGGGGTACAGTACTGGTGGGGACAGGTCAATCACTGTATAACACTGGGGTACCATACTGGTGGGGACGGGTCTGTCACTTTATAACACTGGGGTACAGTACTGGTGGGGACAGGTCTGTCACTGTATAACACTGGAATATAGTACTGGAGGGGACAGGTCATTCATTGTATAACACTGGGGTACAGTACTGGTGGGGCAGGTCTTTCAAAGTATAACACTGGGGTACAGTACTGGTGGGGACAGGTCTGTCACTGTATAACACTGGGGTACAGTACTGGTGGGGACGGGTCTGTCACTGTATAACACTGGGGTACAGTACTGGTGGGGACAGGTCTGTCACTGTATAACACTGGGGTACAGTACAGGTGGGGACAGGTCTGTCACTGTATAACACTGGGGTACAATACGAATGGGGACAGGTCTGTCACTGTATAACACTGGGGTACAGTACTGGTGGGGACAGGTCTGTCACCATATAACACTGGGGTACAATACGAATGGGGACAGGTCTGTCACTGTATAACACTGGGGCACACTACTGGTGGGACAGGTCTTTCACTGTGTAACACTGGGGTACAGCACTGGTGGGGACGGGTCTGTTATTGTATAACACTGGGGTACAGTACTGGTGGGGACGGGTCTGCCACTGTATAACACTGGTGTACAGTACCGGTGGGGACAGGTCTGTTTCTGTATAACACTGGGGAACAGCACTGGTGGGGACGGGTCTGTCACTGTATAACACTGGAGTACAGTACTGGTGGGGATGGGTCTGTTACTGTATAACACTTGGGTACAGTACTGGTGGGGACAGGTCGGTAACTGTATAACACTGGGGCAAAGTACTGCTGGGGACAGGTCTGTCACTGTATAACACTGGGGTACAACACTGGTGTGGACAGGTCTGTCACTGTATAACACTGGGGAACAACACTGGTGTGGACAGGTCTGTCACTGTATAACACTGGGGTACAGAACTGGTGGGGACGGATCTGTCAGTGTATAACACTGGGGTACATCACTGGTGAGGACGGTTCTGTCACTGTGTAACACTGCACGACAACACGGGTGGGGACAGGTCTGTCACTGTATAACACTGGGGTACACTACTGGTGGGAACAGGTCTGTCACTGTATAACACTGGGGTACATTGTTGGTGGGGACAGGTCTGTCACTGTATAGCACTTGGGTAGAGTACTGGTGGGGACGGGTCGGTCACTGTATAACACTGGGGTACAGCACTGGTGGGGACGGGTCTGTTAATGTATAACACTGGGGTACAGCACTGGTGGGGACGGGTCTGTCACTGTATAACACTGGGGTACAGTACTGCTGGGGACAGGTCTGTCACTGTATAACACTGGGGTACAACACTGGTGTGGACAGGTCTGTCACTGTTTAACACTGGGGAACAACACTGGTGTGGACAGGTCTGTCACTGTATAACACTGGGGTACAGAACTGGTGGGGACGGATCTGTCACTGTATAACACTGGGGTACAGCACTGGTGAGGACGGTTCTGTCACTGTGTAACACTGCACGACAACACGGGTGGGGACAGGTCTGTCACTGTATAACACTGGGGAACAACACTGGTGTGGACAGGTCTGTCACTGTATAACACTGGGGTACAGAACTGGTGGGGTCGGATCTGTCACTGTATAACACTGGGGTACAGCACTGGTGAGGACGGTTCTGTCACTGTGTAACACTGCACGACAACACGGGTGGGGACAGGTCTGTCACTGTATAACACTGGGGTACACTACTGGTGGGGACGGGTCTGTCACTGTATAACACTGGGGTACATTGTTGGTGGGGACAGGTCTGTCACTGTATAGCACTGGGGTACAATACTGGTGGGGACTGTGCGATCACTGTATAACACTGGGTACATTACTGGTGGGGACGGGTCTGTCACTGTCTAACACTGGAGAAAAGCACTGGTGGGGACGGGTCTGTCACTGTATAACACTGGGGTGCAGTACTGGTGGGGACGGGTCTGTCACTGTATAACACTGGGGTACAGTACTGATGGGGACATGTGTGTCACTGTATAACACTGGGGTACAGTACTGGTGGGGACGGGTCTGTCACTGTATAACACTGGAGTTCAGTACTGGTGGGGACAGGTCTGTCACGGTATAACATTGGGGTACAGTACTGGTGGGGACGGGTCTGTCTCTGTATAACACTGGGGTACAGTACTGTTGGGGACGGGTCTGTCACTGTATAACACTGGGGTACATTGCTGGTGGGGACAGGTCTGTCACTGTATAACACTGGGGGACAGTACTGGTGGGGACAGGGTCTGTCACTGTATAACATTAGGTTCCCGTACTGGTGTGGACGGGTCTGTCACTGTATAACACTGCGGTAAAGCACTGGTGGGTACATGTCTGTCACTGTATAACACTGGGATATTTTACTGGTGGGGACAGGTCTGTCTCTGTATAACACTGGGGTACAGTACTGGTGGGGAGAGGTCTGTCATTGTATAACACTGGGGTACAGTACTGGAGGGGACGGGTCTGTCACTGTATAACACTGGGGCACAGTACTGGTGGGGACGGGTCTGTCACTGTATATCACTGGAGTACAGTACTGGCAGGGACAGGTCTGTCACTGTATAACACTTGGGTACAGTACTGGTGGGGACGGGTTTGTCACTGTATATCACTGGGGTACAGTACTGGTGGGGACGGGTTTGTCATTGTATAACACTGGGGTACAGTACTGGGTGGGACAGGTCTGTCACTGTAGAACACTGGGGTACAGTACTGGTGGGGACGGGTTTGTCACTGTATAACACTGGGGTACAGTACTGGTGGGGAAAGGTCTGTCACTGTATATCACTGGAGTACAGTACTGGCAGGGACAGGTCTGTCACTGTATAACACTGGGGTGCAGTACTGGTGGGGACGGGTTTGTCACTGTATAACACTGGGGTAACGTACTGGAGGGGACAGGTCTGTCACTGTATAACACTGCGGTACAGTACTGGAGGCGATGGGTCTGTCACTGTATAACACAGGGGTACAGTACTGGTGGGGACTAGTCTGTCACTGTATAACACTGGGGTACAGTACTGGTGTTGTCAGGTCTGTCATTGTATAACACTGGGGTACAGTACTGGTGGGGACAGGTCTGTGACTGTATAACACTGGGGTACAGTACTGGTGGGGACTGTGCGATCACTGTATAACACTGGGGTACAGTACTGGTGGGGACAGGTCTGTGACTGTATAACACTGGGGTACAGTATTGGTGGGGACTGTGCGATCACTGTATAACATTGAGGTACAGTACTGGTGGGGACAGGTCTGTCACTGTATATTACTGGGGTACAGTATTGTTGGGGACGGGTCTATCACTGTATAACACTGGGGTACAGTACTGGTGGGGACCGGTCTGTCGCTGTATAACACTGGGTTACAGTACTGGTGGGGACGGGTCTGTCAATGTATAACACTGGGGTACAGTACTGGTGGGGACAGGTCTGTCGCTGTATAACACTGGGGTACAGTACTGGTGGGGACGGGTCTGTCAGTGAATAACACTGAGGTACAGTACTGGTGTGGACACGTCTGTGACTGTATAACACTGGGGTACAGTACTGGTGGGGACGGGTCTGTCACGGTATAACACTGGGGCAAAGTACTGCTGGGGACAGGTCTGTCACTGTATAACACTGGGGTACAGTACTGGTGGGGACGGGTCTGTCACTGTATAGCACTGGGGTACAGTACTGGTGGAGACAGATATCTCACTTTATAACACTGGGGTACAGTACTGGAGGGTAGAGGTCTGTCTCTGTATAACACTGGGGTACAGTACTGGTGGGGATGGCTTTGTCACTGTATAACACTGGGGTACAGTACTGGGGGGGACAGGTCTGTCACTGTAGAACACTGGGGTATAGTACTGGTGGGGATGGGTTTGTCACTGTATATCACTGGAGTACAGTACTGGTGGGGACGGGTTTGTCACTGTATAACACTGGGGTACAGTACTGGGGGGGACAGGTCTGTCACTGTAGAACACTGGGGTACAGTACTGGTGGGGACGGGTTTGTCACTGTATATCACTGGAGTACAGTACTGGCAGGGACAGGTCTGTCACTGTATAACACTGGGGTACAGTACTGGTGGGGACGGGTTTGTCACTGTATAACACTGGGGTACAGTACTGGTGGGGACGGGTTTGTCACTGTATAACACTGGGGTACAGTACTGGGGGGGACAGGTCTGTCACTGTAGAACACTGGGGTACAGTACTGGTGGGGATGGGTTTGTCACTGTATATCACTGGAGTACAGTACTGGCAGGGACAGGTCTGTCACTGTATAACACTGGGGTACAGTACTGGTGGGGACGGGTTTGTCACTGTATAACACTGGGGTACAGTACTGGGTGGGACAGGTCTGTCACTGTAGAACACTGGGGTACAGTACTGGTGGGGACGGGTTTGTCACTGTATATCACTGGGGTACAGTACTGGTGGGGACAGGTCTGTCACTGTAGAACACTGGGGTACAGTACTGGTGGGGACGGGTCTGTCACTGTATAACACTGGGGTACAGTACTGGTGGGGAAAGGTCTATCACTGTATATCACTGGAGTACAGTACTGGCAGGGACAGGTCTGTCACTGTATAACACTGGGGTACAGTACTGGTGGGGACGGGTTTGTCACTGTATAACACTGGGGTAACGTACTGGAGGGGACAGGTCTGTCACTGTATAACACTGCGGTACAGTACTGGAGGCGATGGGTCTGTCACTGTATAACACAGGGGTACAGTACTGGTGGGGACTAGTCTGTCACTGTATAACACTGGCGTACAGTACTGGTGGGGACAGATCTGTCACTGTATAACACTGGGGTACAGTACTGGTGGGGACAGATCTGTCACTGTATAACACTGGGGTACAGTACTGGTGGGGACAGATCTGTCACTGTATCACACTGGGGTACAGTACTGTTGGGGTCAGGTCTGTCACTGTATAACACTGGGGTACAGTACTGGTGGGGACAGATCTGTCACTGTATAACACTGGGTACAGTACTGGTGGGGACGGGTCTGTCAGTGAATAACACTGAGGTACAGTACTGGTGTGGACAGGTCTGTGACTGTATAACACTGGGGTACAGTACTGGTGGGGACGGGTCTGTCACGGTATAACACTGGGGCAAAGTACTGCTGGGGACAGGTCTGTCACTGTATAACACTGGGGTACAGTACTGGTGGGGACGGGTCTGTCACTGTATAGCACTGGGGTACAGTACTGGTGGGGACAGATATCTCACTTTATAACACTGGGGTACAGTACTGGAGGGTAGAGGTCTGTCTCTGTATAACACTGGGGTACAGTACTGGTGGGGATGGCTTTGTCACTGTATAACACTGGGGTACAGTACTGGGGGGGACAGGTCTGTCACTGTAGAACACTGGGGTACAGTACTGGTGGGGATGGGTTTGTCACTGTATATCACTGGAGTACAGTACTGGTGGGGACGGGTTTGTCACTGTATAACACTGGGGTACAGTACTGGGGGGGACAGGTCTGTCACTGTAGAACACTGGGGTACAGTACTGGTGGGGACGGGTTTGTCACTGTATAACACTGGGGTACAGTACTGGTGGGGACGGGTTTGTCACTGTATAACACTGGGGTACAGTACTGGGGGGGACAGGTCTGTCACTGTAGAACACTGGGGTACAGTACTGGTGGGGATGGGTTTGTCACTGTATATCACTGGAGTACAGTACTGGCAGGGACAGGTCTGTCACTGTATAACACTGGGGTACAGTACTGGTGGGGACGGGTTTGTCACTGTATAACACTGGGGTACAGTACTGGGTGGGACAGGTCTGTCACTGTAGAACACTGGGGTACAGTACTGGTGGGGACGGGTTTGTCACTGTATATCACTGGGGTACAGTACTGGTGGGGACAGGTCTGTCACTGTAGAACACTGGGGTACAGTACTGGTGGGGACGGGTCTGTCACTGTATAACACTGGGGTACAGTACTGGTGGGGAAAGGTCTATCACTGTATATCACTGGAGTACAGTACTGGCAGGGACAGGTCTGTCACTGTATAACACTGGGGTACAGTACTGGTGGGGACGGGTTTGTCACTGTATAACACTGGGGTAACGTACTGGAGGGGACAGGTCTGTCACTGTATAACACTGCGGTACAGTACTGGAGGCGATGGGTCTGTCACTGTATAACACAGGGGTACAGTACTGGTGGGGACTAGTCTGTCACTGTATAACACTGGCGTACAGTACTGGTGGGGACAGATCTGTCACTGTATAACACTGGGGTACAGTACTGGTGGGGACAGATCTGTCACTGTATAACACTGGGGTACAGTACTGGTGGGGACAGATCTGTCACTGTATCACACTGGGGTACAGTACTGTTGGGGTCAGGTCTGTCACTGTATAACACTGGGGTACAGTACTGGTGGGGACAGATCTGTCACTGTATAACACTGGGTACAGTACTGGTGGGGACGGGTCTGTCAGTGAATAACACTGAGGTACAGTACTGGTGTGGACAGGTCTGTGACTGTATAACACTGGGGTACAGTACTGGTGGGGACGGGTCTGTCACGGTATAACACTGGGGCAAAGTACTGCTGGGGACAGGTCTGTCACTGTATAACACTGGGGTACAGTACTGGTGGGGACGGGTCTGTCACTGTATAGCACTGGGGTACAGTACTGGTGGGGACAGATATCTCACTTTATAACACTGGGGTACAGTACTGGAGGGTAGAGGTCTGTCTCTGTATAACACTGGGGTACAGTACTGGTGGGGATGGCTTTGTCACTCTATAACACTGGGGTACAGTACTGGGGGGGACAGGTCTGTCACTGTAGAACACTGGGGTACAGTACTGGTGGGGATGGGTTTGTCACTGTATATCACTGGAGTACAGTACTGGTGGGGACGGGTTTGTCACTGTATAACACTGGGGTACAGTACTGGGGGGGACAGGTCTGTCACTGTAGAACACTGGGGTACAGTACTGGTGGGGACGGGTTTGTCACTGTATATCACTGGAGTACAGTACTGGCAGGGACAGGTCTGTCACTGTATAACACTGGGGTACAGTACTGGTGGGGACGGGTTTGTCACTGTATAACACTGGGGTACAGTACTGGTGGGGACGGGTTTGTCACTGTATAACACTGGGGTACAGTACTGGGGGGGACAGGTCTGTCACTGTAGAACACTGGGGTACAGTACTGGTGGGGATGGGTTTGTCACTGTATATCACTGGAGTACAGTACTGGCAGGGACAGGTCTGTCACTGTATAACACTGGGGTACAGTACTGGTGGGGACGGGTTTGTCACTGTATAACACTGGGGTACAGTACTGGGTGGGACAGGTCTGTCACTGTAGAACACTGGGGTACAGTACTGGTGGGGACGGGTTTGTCACTGTATAACACTGGGGTACAGTACTGGTGGGGAAAGGTCTGTCACTGTATATCACTGGAGTACAGTACTGGCAGGGACAGGTCTGTCACTGTATAACACTGGGGTACAGTACTGGTGGGGACGGGTTTGTCACTGTATAACACTGGGGTAACGTACTGGAGGGGACAGGTCTGTCACTGTATAACACTGCGGTACAGTACTGGAGGCGATGGGTCTGTCACTGTATAACACAGGGGTACAGTACTGGTGGGGACTAGTCTGTCACTGTATAACACTGGCGTACAGTACTGGTGGGGACAGATCTGTCACTGTATAACACTGGGGTACAGTACTGGTGGGGACAGATCTGTCACTGTATAACACTGGGGTACAGTACTGGTGGGGACAGATCTGTCACTGTATCACACTGGGGTACAGTACTGGTGGGGTCAGGTCTGTCACTGTATAACACTGGGGTACAGTACTGGTGGGGACAGATCTGTCACTGTATAACACTGGGTACAGTACTGGTGGGGATGGGTCTGTCACTGTATAACACTGGGGTACAGTACCGGTGGGGACGGGTTTGTCACTGTATAACACTGGGGTACAGTACTGGTGGGTACGGGTCTGTCACTGTATAACCCTGGGGCACAGTACTGGTGGGGACGGGTCTGTCTCTGTATAACACTGGGGTACAGTACTTGTGGGGGCAGGTCTGACACTGTACAACACTGGGGTACAGTACTGGTGGGGACGGGTCTGTCACTGTATAACACTGGGATACAGTACTGGTGGGGACGGGTCTGTTACTGTATAACACTGGGGTACAGTACTGGTGGGGACAGATCTGTCACTGTATAACACTGGGGTACAGTACTGGTGGGGACGGGTCTGTCACTGAATCACAATGGGTTACAGCGCTAGATCTTTGACTGTATAACTGTGGGGTACAGTACTGGTAGGGACAGGTCTGTCACTGTATAACACTGGGGTACAGTACTGGTGGGGACAGGTCTGTCATTGTATAACTCTGGGGTACAGTACTGGTGGGGACGGGTCCGTCACTGTAGAACACTGGGGTACAGTACTGGTGGGGACGGGTCTGTCACTTTATAACACTGGGGTACAGTACTGGTGGGGACAGGTCTGTCACTGTATAACGCTAGGGTACAGTACTGGTGGGGACAGGTCTGTTACTGTATAACGCTAGGGTACAGTACTGGTGGGGACAGGTCTGTCACTGTATAACACTGGGGTACAGTACTGGTGGGGACAGGTCTGTCACTGTATAACACTGGGGTACAGAACTGGTGGGGACAGGTCTGTCACTGTATAACACTGGTGTACAGTACTGGTGGGGACAGGTCTGTCTCTGTATAACACTGGGGTACAGAACTGGTGGGGACAGGTCTGTCACTGTATAACACTGGGGTGCAGTACTGGTGGGGACAGGCCTGTCACTGTATAACACTGGGGTACAGTACTGGTGGGTACATGTCTGTCACTGTATAACACTGGGGTACAGTACTGGTTGGGACAGGTCTGTCACTGTATAACACTGGGGTACAGAACTGGTGGGGACAGGTCTGTCACTGTATAACACTGGGGTACAGTACTGGTTGGGACAGGTCTGTCACTGTTTAACATTGGGGTACAGTACTGGTGGGGACTGAAGGTGTTGTATCTGAATGCACGCAGTATACGAAATAAGGTAAATGAGCTTGTGGCGCAGATTGAAATTGGCAGGTATGATGTGGTGGGCATCACGGAGACATGGCTGCAACGGGATCAGAACTGGGGGCTAAATATCCAAGGATATACATCCTATCGAAAATATAGGCAGGTTGGCAGATGGGGTGGGGTTGCTTTGTTAGTAAGAAATGAAATTAAATCGATAGCAAGAAATGACGTAGGGTCAGATGATGTAGAATCTGTGTGGGTAGAATTGAGGAACCGCAAAGGTAAAAAAACCATAATGGGACTTATGTACAGGCCTCCGAACAGTGGTCAGGATGTGGGGCACAAGATACACCAGGAGATAGAAAGGGTGTGTAAGAAAGGCAAGGTTACAGTGATCATGGGGGATTTCAATATGCAGGTAGACTGGGAAAATCGGGTTGGTAGTGAATCCCAAGAAAAGGAATTTGTAGAATGTCTACGAGATGGCTTTTTGGAGCAGCTTGTGGTGGAGCCCACTAGGGAACAGGCAATTCTAGATTTAGTGATGTGTAATGAGGCAGATTTGATAAGGGAGCTTAAGGTGAAGGAACCCTTAGGAGGAAGTGACCATAATATGATAGAATTTACCCTGCAATTTGAGAGGAAAAAGCTGGAATCAGATGTAACGGTATTACAGTTGAATAAAGGCAACTACAGAGGCACGAGGGAGGAGCTGGCCAGAATTGACTGGGAGATGAGCCTAGCAGGAAAGATAGTGGAACAGCAATGGCAGGAGTTTCTGGGAGTAATTTGGGAGAGACAGCAAAAATTCATCCCTAGGAAGAAGCATAGTAAAGGGAGGATGAGGCAACCATGGCTGACAAGGGAAGTCAGGGACAGCATAAAAGCTAAAGAGAAAGCATACAATGCGGCGAAGAGCAGTGGGAAACCAGGGGATTGGGAAGCCTACAAAGACCAACAGAGGACAACTAAAAAAGAAATAAGGAGGGAGAAGATTAAATATGAGGGTAAACTAGCCAGTAATATAAAAGAAGATTGCAAGAGTTTTTTTTAGATATATAAAGGGTAAGAGAGAGGCAAAAGTGGAATTCATCAAGGGGAGGTCATGCCTGACAAATCTGTTAGAATTCTTTGAGGAGGTGACGAGTAGGTTAGACAAAGGAGAGCCAATGGATGTTATCTACTTGGACTTCCAGAAGGCCTTTGACAAGGTGCCGCACAGGAGGCTGCTCAGTAAGATAAGAGCCCATGGTGTTAGAGGCAAGGTATTAGCATGGATAGAAGATTGGTTGTCTGGCAGGAGGCAGAGAGTGGGGATAAGGGGGTCCTTCTCAGGATGGCGGCTGGTGACTAGTGGAGTTATGCAGGGGTCAGTGTTGGGACCACAATTTTTCACTTTAGACATTAATGATCTAGATGAAGGAACTGAGGGCATCCTGGCTAAATTTGCAGATGATACAAAGATAGGTGGAGGGACAGGTAGTATTGAGGAGGCGGGGAGGCTGCAGAAGGATTTTGGACAGGTTAGGAGAATGGGCAAAGAAGTGGCAGATGGAATGCAACGTGGGGAAGTGTGAGGTCATGCACTTTGGTAGGAAGAATAGAGGCATAGACTATTTTCTAAATGGGGAGAGAATTCAGAAATCTGGAGCGCAAAGGGACTTGGGAGTCCTAGTCCAGGATTCTCTTAAGGTTAACTTGCAGGTTGAGTGGGTAGTTAGGAATGCAAATGCAATGTTGGCATTTATTTCAAGAGGACTAGAATATAAAAGCAGGGATGTGTTGCTGAGGCTTTATAAGGCTCTGGTCAGACCACATTTAGAATATTGTGAGCAATTTTGGGCCCCGTATCTCAGGAAGGATGTGCTGGCCCTAGAGAGGGTCCAGAGGAGGTTCACAAGAATGATCCCAGGAATGAAAGACTTAACATATGAGGAAGGTTTGAGGACTCTGGGTCTATACTCGATGGAGTTTAGAAGGATGAGGGGGGATCTGATTGAAACTTACAGAATACTGAAAGGCCTGGATAGAGTGGACGTGGGGAAGATGTTTCCATTAGTAGGAGAGACTAGGACCCGAGGGCACAGCCTCAGAGTAAAGGGAAGACCTTTTAGAACAGAGATGAGGAGAAACTTCTTTAGCCAGAGAGTGGTGAATCTATGGAATTCATTGCCACAGAAGGCTGTGGAGGTCAGGTCATTGAGTGTATTTAAGACTGAGATAGATAGGTTCTTGATTGGTAAGGGGATCAAAGGTTACGGGGAGAAGGCGGGAGAATGGGGTTGAGAAACTTATCAGCCATGATTGAATGGCGGAGCAGACTCGATGGGCCGAATGGCCTAATTTCTGCTCCTATGTCTTATGGTCTTATGGGACAGGTCTGTCACTGTATAACACTGGGGTACAGTACTGGTGGTGTCAGGTCTGTCACTGCATAACACTGGGTTACAGTACTGGTGAGGACAGGTCTGTCACTGTATAACACTGGGGTACAGTACTGGTGGTGTCAGGTCCCTCTCTGTATAACACTGGGGTACAGTACTGGTGGGGACAGGTCTGTCGCTGTAAAATACTGGGGTAGAGTACTGGTGGGGAAAGGTCTGTCACTGAGTCACACTGGGGTACAGTACTGGTGGTGACGGGTCTGTCACTGTATAACACTGGGGTACAGCTCTAGTGGGGACAGGTCTGCCACTGTATAACACGGGGGTAAATAACTGGTGGGGACAGGTCTGTCACTGTATAACACTGGGGTACAGTACTGGTGGGGACAGGTCTGTCACTGTATAACACTGGGGTACAGTACTGATGGGGACATGTGTGTCACTGTATAACACTGGGGTACAGTACAGGTGGGGACAGGCCTGTCACTGTATAACACTGGGGTACAGTACAGGTGGGAACAGGTCTGTCACTGTATAACACTGGGGTACAGTACTGGTGGGGACAGGTCTGTCACTGTATAACACTGGGGTACGGTACTGGTGGGGACGGATCTGTCACTGTATAACACTGGGGTACAGTACTGGTGGGGACGGGTCTGTCTCTGTATAACACTGGGGTACAGTACTGGTGGGGACGGGTCTGTCACTGTATAACACTGGGGTACAGTACTGGTGGGGACGGGTCTGTCTCTGTATAACACTGGGGTACAGTACTGGTGGGGACAGGTCTGCCACTGTATAACACGGGGGTAAATAACTGGTGGGGACAGGTCTGTCACTGTATAACACTGGGGTACAGTACTGGTGGGGACAGGTCTGTCACTGTATAACACTGGGGTACAGTACTGATGGGGACATGTGTGTCACTGTATAACACTGGGGTACAGTACAGGTGGGGACAGGCCTGTCACTGTATAACACTGGGGTACAGTACAGGTGGGGACAGGTCTGTCACTGTATAACACTGGGGTACAGTACTGGTGGGGACAGGTCTGTCACTGTATAACACTGGGGTACGGTACTGGTGGGGACGGATCTGTCACTGTATAACACTGGGGTACAGTACTGGTGGGGACGGGTCTGTCTCTGTATAACACTGGGGTACAGTACTGGTGGGGACGGGTCTGTCACTGTATAACACTGGGGTACAGTACTGGTGGGGACGGGTCTGTCTCTGTATAACACTGGGGTACAGTACTGGTGGGGACGGGTCTGTCACTGTATAACAGGATACACAGCGAGGGAGAGTCTGTCACCGGAGTAAGTTGCCTGTTCACATGACAATCACATTCCACAACACATCTTCCTCTGACATCATCCACCGTCACAACACAACCTCGCACTCCCGGCTTCCTGAACAACGGACCTCCTGACCGGAAACCGCCCTCCAACCATCCTCCTCTCAGCCCCAACTGAGGGCCTCACCAAAATCCACCTGAGCGGCCAGGCTGGGCCTTCGGCCTCCAGAAGCCTGCCCTTTAGGCCCCAGCGCAGGGCGGCCCACAGCAACGCCTAGCAACGGCCCCTCGAACAACAAAACCGCTCCCCCCCGGTCACCGAGACGCTGATTCCAGTTACCCCCCCCCACCCCCGCCAGACACCGTTACCCCACCCCCAACCGCCTTTGCCCCCGCCCTAGGGCGATGTACTCACTGGGGCAGATGAAGGCCTCCTTGGTGATGATGCTCTTGTTGCAGGCGTAGCACAAGGTGTTGCCTGAGACCGTGATGGAGTTGAAATGATGGCCGTTGCTGATTCTGGTCTCCCTCTCCTTCGCTTCCTTCTCCTTCTCCTTCACCTTCTCCCTCTCCTTGTTCTGCGGACGGGAACGAGGACGAGAGTCAGCAACGTCCGAGCGCCGCGAGGGGCAAGCTGGGGGGGAGAGGTGTCGGCCTACGCTGGTTCTCCCCCATCTCCCTTCTATCTGCTCCGCTTGGCTTTAGCGTCGTCTTATGGGGCCACCGTCTGCCTTCTCCTGCACCCCCCCATGCCCCACCACCCAGGGCCCGCTCCCCCGTCCTCAACTCCAGCCCTCGTCATTCTCCCCCTCTTATCTGAATCTCTCCCAGCGCCAGTGAGAGAATCAGTCGGACCAGTTTATAAAACTCCATCGGGAGTAACCGGGTTCAGTTCTGGGCCCCCGGTCCTCAGGAAGGATTTATGGGCCCTCGGAGGGGGGAGTGGGGTCAGCGCAGATTCACCGGGACCATCCCGGGGCTGAAAGGGTTAAATCCCGAGGACGGGTCACACACACAGACTCGGTCTGTATCCCCCTCGAGTGTGGAAGATTTAAGGGGCGATCGAATCGAGGGGGGGGTTTAAGACGATTAAAGGATTCGATGGGGGTCGATGGAGAGAAACTGTTTCCTCTGGTGGGGGTGGGGAGCCCAGAACAAGGGGACAGAAGCTTAAAATGGGAGCCAGGCCCGTTCAGGGGGGATGTCAGGAAGCACTTCACACACACACACAGGGGAGCGGGAATCTGGAACTCTCGAGGCTGCAGGAGGGGGTCAATTGGAAATTCCCGAATGGAGGCAGATAGATTTTTGATGGGTTAAAGGGGGTTAAGGGTGACAGAACCAAGGTGGGCAGATGGGGTTAAGATACAGATCGGCTGCGATATGATTAAGTGTAGGAACAGGCTCGAGGGGCTGAATGGCCTCATCCTGTTCCTGTGTAACAGGCTAGAGAGGGGGCTGAATGGCCTCCTCTTGTTCCTGTGTATCAGGTTCGAAAGGGGCCGAATGGCCTCCTCCTGTTCCTGGGTAACAGGCTCGAGAGGGGCTGAATGCCCTCCTCCTGTTCCTGGGTAACAGGCTCGAGAGGGGCTGAATGTCCTCCTCCTGTTCTGAGCTCCTCAGTTTCCTTTCGTGCCGCACTCTGCATGTTTCTCAAACACACGGAGTCCAGTATTTCCCTCCTCACTGTTTTGGTGGAATTCTTAATCCTTTAAATATAGCCCCCCCCATGCCTTTGACTGCAGTACCAGGGGTGGCTCGGTTGACAACTCTCTCATCTCTGCATCAGAAAATCACGGGTTAGAGTCCCCACTCCAGAATCCTAACCCCGTCATCCAGGCCGATACGCCCAGTGCCAGTACTGAGGGAGCGCCGCACTGTCGGAGGGTCAGTACTGAGGGAGCGCCGCACTGTCGGAGGGTCAGTACTGAGGGAGCGCCGCACTGTCGGAGGGTCAGTACTGAGGGTGTGCCGCACTGTCGGAGGGTCAGTACTGAGGGTGTGCCGCACTGTCGGAGGGTCAGTACTGAGGGAGCGCCGCACTGTCGGAGGGTCAGTACTGAGGGAGCGCCGCACTGTCGGAGGGTCAGTACTGAGGGAGCGCCGCACTGTCGGAGGGTCAGTACTGAGGGAGCGCCGCACTGTCGGAGGGTCAGTACTGAGGGAGCGCCGCACTGTCGGAGGGTCAGTACTGAGGGAGCGCCGCACTGTCGGAGGGTCAGTACTGAGGGAGCGCCGCACTGTCGGAGGGTCAGTACTGAGGGAGCGCCGCACTGTCGGAGGGTCAGTACTGAGGGAGCGCCGCACTGTCGGAGGGTCAGTACTGAGGGAGCGCCGCACTGTCGGAGGGTCAGTACTGAGGGAGTGCCGCACTGTCGGAGGGTCAGTACTGAGGGAGTGCCGCACTGTCGGAGGGTCAGTACTGAGGGAGCGCCGCACTGTCGGAGGGCCAGTACTGAGGGAGCGCCGCACTGTCGGAGGGTCAGTATTGAGGGAGCGCCGCACTGTCGGAGGGTCAGTACTGAGGGAGTGCCGCACTGTTGGAGGGCCAGTACTGAGGGAGCGCCGCACTGTCGGAGGGTCAGTACTGAGGGAGCGCCGCACTGTCGGAGGGTCAGTACTGAGGGAGCGCCGCACTGTCGGAGGGTCAGTACTGAGGGAGCGCCGCACTGTCGGAGGGTCAGTACTGAGGGAGCGCCGCACTGTCGGAGGGTCAGTACTGAGGGAGCGCCGCACTGTCGGAGGGTCAGTACTGAGGGAGTGCCGCACTGTCGGAGGGTCAGTACTGAGGGAGCGCCGCACTGTCGGAAGGTCAGTACTGAGGGAGTGCCGCACTGTCGGAGGGTCAGTACTGAGGGAGAGCCGCACTGTCGGAGGGTCAGTACTGAGGGAGTGCCGCACTGTTGGAGGGCCAGTACTGAGGGAGCGCCGCACTGTCGGAGGGTCAGTATTGAGGGAGCGCCGCACTGTCAGAGGGTCAGTACTGAGGGAGTGCCGCACTGTTGGAGGGCCAGTACTGAGGGAGCGCCGCACTGTCGGAGGGTCAGTACTGAGGGAGTGCCGCACTGTCGGAGGGTCAGTACTGAGGGAGCGCCGCACTGTCGGAGGGTCAGTACTGAGGGAGCGCCGTACTGTCGGAGGGTCAGTACTGAGGGAGCGCCGTACTGTCGGAGGGTGCCGTGTTTCAGGATGAGACATTAAACTGAGGCTCCCGTCTGCCCTCTCGGGACGATGTAAAAGACCCCACGGTCGCTATTGGAAGTGGCGGAGTTCTCTCCCCAATGTCCTGGGGCCAATATTCATCCCACCGATTCCCATCGCTCCACCATTGGCGGCCGGGCCTTCAGCTGCCTGGGGGGCCCTGAGCTCTGGAATTCCCCCCCTAAACCTCTCCACCTCCCTCTCTCTCCCTCTCAAGACGCTGCTTAAAACCGACCTCTTTGACCGAGATTTTGGTGGCCTGTCTCCGGCTGTGGCTCGGGGTCAGGTTCTGCCTGATAACGCTCCTGTGGGCCATGGCGGGGCCTTCTGCCAGGCCGACAGGCACCTTGTGGTTGTAACCGTGGTGCAGCGCGACCGCACAGGTTACGGGCTGGAGAGATCGGCGGCGGCCGCCCGCCGGTTACTGTGGCAACGTAGGCTGGCGCGGGTGGAAGGCCTGGACGGGGCCTGAAGAGAATGCTGCCCGCCGCGGGGTTAACTGTGTGGGGGCCGCCCCACCGCTCGCAAAGCTCTCTCTCTCTCTGGCACGGCACACTGGCGGAGGGGAGGGTGTTGTGAAATCTCGGGCAGCTGGCTTCTTCTCGACTCGAGCCATCCAGCCTTGTCATGAAATCAGGAAGTGACCAAACCCTTCCTGTTTCAATAACACCAGCAGGCTTCGGCCTGGAAGGTGGGGGAGGGGGGCTGAGGGGTGGCGAGGGGGGCAGGGAGGTGGTGGGGGGAGGGTGGGGGGGGTGGAGGAAAACCTTCCGGAACAATCTCTTAAGCTGTTCCGAGTAGGCCGGGGAGAGGGCCGCAGTTCTCAGTCGGAGACGTGAATAGTTGGGGGGGTGGTCGGTGGCCGCTAGAGGGAGAGGTGGGGGTTAAATATCGGGGTCAATCTCCTCTTTACCCAGCAGCACCACCGCCCCCCAACAAACACCGCGTACCGGATCCCGGACGTTTCTTTCTCCGCACGTTTTGCAGCCTTTTCTCTGTAGGCCCGGCCGCCGTACGTCAACAGAGGCCCGGCCTGGAGCCTGGGCCTCGCCTGACCTCTGCGCCTGGGCCTCCGCCCCCCCCGCGCTGGGTTGAGGTCGAGCAACAGGCCCGTTGCTCGGTTTGGGGCGGGGTTCCGGGGGGGTCGGGGGGTGGTGGGGGGGTGCAGGAATCGAGCGGAAATTTCGCCTCAGGGCACCAAAATCGGACCCCGTTTCTCCATTCCTCGGAAAACCGCGACCGGCGAGTGGGTTTTCCGACTCTGAACGGAGAGATGGTCAGAATCGGGGAAAGGAACCAGAGGGGGAGATGAGGAGAATTTGTTTTTTATTTACACAGCGAGTTGTTGTGATCTGGAAGGCGCTGCCTGAAAGGGCGACGGAAGCAGATTCAATAGGAACTTTCAAAAGGGGGGGAATCGGATAAATACTGGAAGGGGGAGAGTTGCAGGGATATGGGGGGGGCAAAGGGCTGGGGAGACTAACTGGACAGATCGTTCAAAGAGCCGGCATAAAGAGGATGGGCCGAATGGCCTCTTCCTGTGCTGTCCGATTCTCTGTTGCGATTGGCAGATTGAAAACTCCACGAACAAACTTACACAAAGACCCGGAACTGTTGTTTTTTCTCAACTTGACGACCAGGATTCGATCTTGGCCGCTCAAACTAACCGACATTTAGCAGAGGCCCCCAGGGGTAAGGATTGAAACTCCCGGCAGCAACTGCCTCCATGTTCCAGAGGCACTGCAGAAGGTGCAGGAAAGACTCTTACTGATGCTAGAAGAGTGGTTATAATCGATCGGGAGGGTTCGAACAGGCCGGGGCTCTTTTCCCTGGGAAAGAGGAGGCCGAGGAGGGGGTGACCTGATCGAGGTCTTTAAAATCCCGAAAGGGGTTCGATAGGGTCGACGTAGAGAAGATTCAGGAGGAACGTCTTTACCCGGAGAGTGGAGGGCACTGGCAGGATGGGGAGAGGGTGATAGAGGAGAGGAAGGGGATGGGAATGGTGGTGGGGGGAACGAGGTGGGGTTAGGGAGGCGGATGGAGAGAGTGAAGGTGGGGGAGAGGCTCACCCAAGACTCACACTGACCATCGGCGCAAGTAGCCCGAGAGAGCTCCCTCACTGCGGAGACCAGGGGTGAAAGGTTGGAGACACTGCCGGTAGATCAGGGGCTAAAGGTCAGGGACATTGACTGCAGATCAAGGGTGAAAGGTCGGGGACATTCATTGGAGACCAGGGGGTGAAAGGTTGAGGACATTCGCTGGAGTACAGGGGTGAAAGGTCGGGGGCATTCACTGGAGTCCAGGGGTGAAAGGTTGAGGACATTCGCTGGAGTCCAGGGGTGAAAGGTCGGGGCCATTCACTGGAATCCAGGGGTGAAAGGTTGAGGACATTCACTGGAGTCCAGGGTGAAAGGTTGAGGGCATTCACTGGAGTCTAGGGGTGAAAGGTTGAGGACATTCACTGGAGTCCGGGGGTGAAAGGTCAAGGGCATTCACTGGAGTCCAGGGTGAAAGGTTGAGGACATTCACTGGAGTCCAGGGGTGAAAGGTTGAGGACATTTGCTGGAGTCCAGGGGTGAAAGGTTGAGGACATTCACTGGAGTCCAGGGGTGCAAGGTTGAGGACATTCACTGGAGTCTAGGGGTGAAAGGTTGGGGCCATTCACTGGAGTCCAGGGGTGAAAGGTCGGGGCCATTCACTGGAGTCCAGGGGTGAAAGGTCGGGGCCATTCACTGGAATCCAGGGGTGAAAGGTTGAGGACATTCACTGGAGTCCAGGGGTGAAAGGTCGAGGGCATTCACTGGAGGCTCGGGGTGAAAGGACAGGGGTGAAAGATCAGGGGCACGATCTTTTGACTAGGGGTGAGATTTTTGGGATAGGTACAATCGATGAGGTGGGGGTGGGGGGAGCGGTGAAAGGTCAGGAACATGAGCTGCACACCAAGGGGGAGGTGAGAGGTCGGGGAGGTGTGAATATTTGCGGAGCCATTTGCGATACTGAAGCTCTTTAGATTCAGTCCAGGTGATTGGGGGTGGGTGTAATCCGGAGTGGGGGGGTGGGGGGGAGGGTGGGGGGCGGTGAGTGGGGGGGGAATGGGAGGGGGTGGTGAAGAAGTTGACTAACATCTGTGCTCACTAGCGCCCCCCGACCCTCTCCGAGAGGAGACCGCGGGAGGGTGAGATACGCAACTCGAGATGGGTGGCGTGGGGGCCCACAGTCCATTCGCTTGCCGGCCGGATTGCTTGGTGGGTAGGGCTGACCTTCGAGCGGCGAGCAGGGGAGCAGGGGGAAGACCACGGATAGGCTCTCGCCAGCGGTTCGAGCTGCTATTGGACGGGGAGCTGCTCTGTGGGGCCGGACTCTGGAAGAGTGAGAGAGGACATTTCAAGACAATAGTGGGAAGCCAGCCAGGAACTTTCCAAAGGTTCGGGGAGTGGCTGCGAACTCAGCACTAACAATACAGCAGCAATAACAATAAAGTGTATTTGCACTAGAGACAGGAGGTGGCCCCATTCAACCCCTCCACCACCCCGCTCGAGCCTGCGACACAGGGACAGGAGGGAGGCCATTCAGCCCCTCTCGAACCTGTCACACAGGAACAGGAGGAGGCCATTCAGCCCCTCTCGAGCCTGTTACACAGGAACAGGATGAGGCCATTCATGCCCCTCTCGAGCCCGTTACACAGGAACTGGAGGAGGCCATTCAGCCCCTCTCGAGCCCGTTACAAAGGAACAGGAGGAGGCCATTCAGCCCCTCTCGAGCCAGTTACACAGGAATAGGAGGAGGCCATTCTGCCCCTCTCGAGCCAGTTACACAGGAACAGGAGGAGGCCATTCAGTCCCTTGAGCCTGTTCAGTTTGATAATGGTTGATCTGTATCTTAACCCCCTCTCCCTGCCCTGGTTCTGTAACCCTTAATCCCCCACTTACCCAACAAAAATCTATCCACCTCTGGTTGGAAATTTCCGATTGACCCCCTCCCGCAGCCTCGACAGCTTTTTTTGGGGGGTGGGAGGAGAGTTCCAGATTCCCGCTCCCCTGTGTGTGTGTGAAGTGCTTCCTGACATCCCCCCTGAACGGGCCTGGCTCCCATTTTAAGCTCCTGCCCCCTTGTTCTGGGCTCCCCACCCCCACCAGAGGAAACAGTTTCTCTCCATCGACCCCATCGAATCCTTTCATCGTCTTAAACCCCCCTCGATTCGATCGCCCCTTAAATCTTCCACACTCGAGGGGGATACAGACCCAGTCTGTGTGTGACCTGTCCTCGGGATTTAACCCTTTCAGTCCCGGGGGAGCAGTTTTAGAAGCAGCGGGGAGTTATCGGGAGGGTGGGAGTGGGGGATATTTCAATGCAGGCAGCCCCAGAGGTCTGACCAGGTCACTGAACAGACTATATTGGGCGCTATTCTGGCCGGCCGCAGTTGAATGGTGGCTGGAGGAGGCAAGACTGTTGTCATTATGAATGTGATGTGCTGTGTGGTGGTGCAGAGGAGGTGAAGGACTCTCTCAAAAGATCCGTCTTATAGAGAATAATGAGGGAGATCCACTGCACGGGGTCTCGGAGAAACGACAAGCAAGAGAAATGTCTACAATCCATAAGCAGCAGTTCAGAGAAACTTCACTTGACTGATACCTGGGTTGGTGGGGGTTTCTTAGAGGGAAAGGTTGAACAGCCCCTACACCCCCTCCCTATCTCTGTCACCTCCTCCACTCCCCACACCCCCTCCCTATCTCTGTCACCTCCTCCACTCCCCACACCCCTCCCTATCTCTGTAACCTCCTCCAGCCCCTACACCCCTCCCTATCTCTGTAACCTCCTCCAGCCGCTACACCCCTCCCTATCTCTGTAACCTCCTCCAACCCCTACACCCCTCCCTATCTCTGTAACCCCCTCCAGCCCCTACACCCCTCCCTATCTCTGTAACCTCCTCCAACCCCTACACCCCTCCCTATCTCTGTAACCTCCTCCACTCCCCACACCCCCTCCCTATCTCTGTAACCTCCTCCAGCCCCTACACCCCCTCCCTATCTCTGTAACCTCCTCCACTCCCCACACCCCCTCCCTATCTCTGTCACCTCCTCCAGCCCCTACACCCCCTCCCTATCTCTGTAACCTCCTCCACTCCCCACACCCCCTCCCTATCTCTGTAACCTCCTCCAACCCCTACACCCCTCCCTATCTCTGTAACCTCCTCCAGCCCCTACACCCCTCCCTATCTCTGTAACCTCCTCCAGCCCCTACACCCCTCCCTATCTCTGTAACCTCCTCCACTCCCCACACCCCCTCCCTATCTCTGTCACCTCCTCCACTCCCCACACCCCTCCCTATCTCTGTAACCTCCTCCAACCCCTACACCCCTCCCTATCTCTGTAACCTCCTCCAGCCCCTACACCCCTCCCTATCTCTGTAACCTCCTCCAGCCCCTACACCCCTCCCTATCTCTGTAACCTCCTCCACTCCCCACACCCCTCCCTATCTCTGTAACCTCCTCCAGCCCCTACACCCCTCCCTATCTCTGTAACCTCCTCCAGCCGCTACACCACTCCCTATCTCTGTAACCTCCTCCAGCCCCTACACCCCTCCCTCTCTCTGTAACCTCCTCCAGCCCCTACAACCCTCCCTATCTCTGTAACCTCCTCCAGCCCCTACACCCCTCCCTATCTCTGTAACCTCCTCCAGCCCCTACACCCCTCCCTATCTCTGTAACCTCCTCCAGCCCCTACACCCCTCCCTATCTCTGTAACCTCCTCCAGCCCCTACAACCCTCCCTATCTCTGTAACCTCCTCCAGACCCTACACCCCTCCCTAGTCACCGCCTGCCACTCCGAAAAAGGTGAGAGGAACATAAAAGAGGACTGTGAAAGTTCTGTATTAATGTAAAAAGACAATGATTAGTGAAGACAAATATAGGTCCCTTACAGTCCAAAAAGGGGAGAATTTGTAATAGAGAACAAGGAAATGGCGGAGCAATTAAACAACTACTTTAGTTCTGTATTCACGGAGGAAGACACAAATAACTTCCCAGAAATACAAGGGAACCAAGGGCCTAGTGAGGAGGAGGAATTGAATGAAATTAGTAATATTAAAACAGGAGGGCTGGAGAAATGAATGGGACTGAAAGCCGATAAGTCCCCAGGTCCCGATAATCTAATGTGTAGGGGCTGGAGGAGTTACAGAGATAGGGAGGGGGTGAGGAGGGATTTGAAAACGAGGGTGAGAATGTGAAAATGGAGGTGTTGCCGGACCGGGAGGCAGTGTGGGTCAGCGAGCACAGGGGGTGATGGGGGAACGGGAGTTTGTACTGCAGCAATGTGAGTCAGGGAATAGATAAACACAAAGGCAAACTGCAGGAGTGAGTCAGGCGAGCGGAGGTTTCGAATGTTTCATTGACAGCCCCCGCTCAGAGACACACAGACAGGAGCCTGTCAGGGTTAGTACAGCCCCAGACCTGCATATTCCCACAGTGTCTCTCTGTGATCTCAATGCCTCCATGACACTCCCTCCCCTACAGCCTGACTGATACTGATATTAACACCTCAGTCACTCGCCTACCAGCTCACACTGAGGATCGGACAGATCAGTCACTCAAATTTCCAATTCTGTCTGGGGAAAGCCCTCCCTCCCTGCCTCTGACAAAGGCTGCAGATGTAAAAGGGGGTCATTAGATAAAGCTATAACACTCCGATATAACCCGCACCCCTCACTGTAACACTCCGATAACCCGCACCCCTCACTGTAATACTCTGATATACCCCACACCCCTCACTGTAACACTCTGATATACCCCACACCACTCACTGTAACACTCTGATATATCCCACACCCCTCACTGTAACACCCTGATATACCCCACACCCCTCACTGTAACACTCTGATATATCCCACACCCCTCACTGTAACACTCTGATATACCCCACACCCCTCACTGTAACACACTGATATATCCCACACCCCTCACTGTAACACTCTGATATATCCCACACCCCTCACTGTAACACCCTGATATACCCCACACCCCTCACTGTAACACTCTGATATACCCCACACCCCTCACTGTAACACTCTGATATACCCCACACCCCTCACTGTAACACACTGATATACCCCACACCCCTCACTGTAACACTCTGATATACCCCACACCCCTCACTGTAACACACTGATATACCCCACACCCCTCACTGTAACACTCTGATATACACCACACCCCTCACTGTAACACTCTGATATACCCCACACCCCTCACTGTAACACTCTGATATACCCCACACCCCTCACTGTAACACTCTGATATACCCCACACCCCTCACTGTGACACTCTGATATACCCCACACCCCTCACTGTAACACTCTGATATATCCCACACCTCTCACTGTAACACTCTGATATACCCCACACCCCTCACTGTTACACTCTGATATACCCCACACCCCTCACTGTAACACTCTGATATATCCCACACCCCTCACTGTAACACTCTGATATACCCCACACCCCTCACTGTAACACTCTGATATATCCCACACCCCTCACTGTAACACTCTGATATACCCCACACCCCTCACAGTAACACTCTGATATACCCCACACCCCTCACTGTAACACTCTGATATACCCCACACCTCTCACTGTAACACTCTGATATACCCCACACCCTTCACTGTAACACTCTGATATATCCCACACCCCTCACTGTAACACTCCGATATACCCCACACCCCTCACTGTAACACTCTGATATATCACACACCCCTCACTGTAACACTCTGATATATCCCACACCCCTCACTGTAACACTCTGATATACCCCACACCCCTCACTGTAACACTCTGATATATCCCACACCCCTCACTGTAACACTCTGATATACCCCACACCCCTCACTGTAACACACTGATTGACCCTACTCCCCTCACTGTAACACTCTGATATACCCCACACCCCTCACTGTAACACTCTGATATATCCCACACCCCTCACTGTAACACTCTGATATACCCCACACCCCTCACAGTAACACTCTGATATACCCCACACCCCTCACTGTAACACTCTGATATACCCCACACCTCTCACTGTAACACTCTGATATACCCCACACCCCTCACTGTAACACACTGATTGGTTCTACTCCCTTGTTAATGGATGTTCCTCCTGTCCCTGTGTGACTGTCGTGTTCTGGGTAGCCTTAATCTTATTGATTTCTCTGTAGAAGTGGCCCTGGTCCTGGTTGTCTGACCAGCTATAGCCATCGCTCCGATCCTTGCCCTGTCCCCTGGCCTGAGCAGATGCCCTCTGAACTCAGTGAGCTGCCTCGATCGGTGCCTCTCGCCCGCTCTCTCTCTGCCTCACACACACAGATACAGACATACTCACACACAGATACAGACATACTCACAGGTACAGACATACTCACACAGAGATACAGACATACTCACGGGTACAGACTTACTCACACACAGATACAGACATACTCAAAGGTACAGACATACTCACACACAGATACAGACATACTCAAAGGTACAGACTTACACACAGATACAGACATACTCGCAGGTACAGACATACTCACACACAGGTACAGACATACTCTCACATAGATACAGACATACTCACACACAGCTGTACACTTGGATATAGACATATACAGACACTCACACACACGCTTTCACATGTACAAACACAGATCCACAGATACTCACACACACATACAGGCACACAGATATAGACATGCACACAACTGCACAGATATATATATATAGACATATACACACACTCACAGAGATGATTTCACAGATACAAACACAGACCCACAGATACACGCACATCGCATTGTTTAACGCTGTCTCTGTTTGAAACCTGTTTTAGCACAGGGAGAAGGGAATGCTGTGTGGTTGAGTCAGAGACGCATCCTGCTATTGTGTCAGGAAGTTCACTGTGGCTGACTGTTACTGGAATCCAGTGTGTATCACACATACCCAGCCAGTGAGGGGGATCAGAGCCTTGTCTGTGAGCTGTTGAAAGACACACAAGTCAGCTCGCTTTCACCCCTGATACGCAGCGTCATGGGTAGCGCACACTGGCTCCGAACACTCTCCCAGCTGACGCAGGCTAACTCATTCCTGAGTCACGCTCAGCCGAGCTCTGCTTCTCCCTCCAAAGAGGCTGCCAGACCTGCTGAGACGGTCCAACACGCTCTGTTTTTATTTCAGATTTCCAGCGTCTGCAGTATTTTGCATTCCACTCAGGTTAACCCCTCGCTGGCCCCGGCTCTCCGGCAGACACTGGCTCTCAGGTCAGTATGAGATGCTAGATTTACAAGGAAGCATTCTCCCGTGTGTAAACCCGGGCAGCAGGACATTCAACTCTGGTGGCATCACTACCAGGCCTAATCCTGTGTGAATCCAGAATAGGGAAAGATTCACTCACTGTGTAACTGTACAGAGTCACTGTTTATTCAGGGTAAGGGTCACTCACTGTGTAACTGTACAGAGTCACTGTTTATTCAGAGTGAGGATCACTCACTGTGTACAGAGTCACTGTTTATTCAGGGTAAGGGTCACTCACTGTGTAACTGTACAGAGTCACTGTTTATTCAGGGTAAGGATCACTCACTGTGTAACTGTACAGAGTCAGTGTTTATTCAGGGTAAGGATCACTCACTGTGTAACTGTACAGAGTCACTGTTTATTCAGGGTAAGTGTCACTCACTGTGTAACTGTACAGTCACTGTTTATTCAGGGTAAGGGTCACTCACTGTGTAACTGTACAGAGTCACTGTTTATTCAGGGTAAGGGTCACTCTCTGTGTAACTGTACAGAGTCACTGTTTATTCAGGGTAAGGATCACTCACTGTGTAACTGTACAGAGTCACTGTTTACTTAGGGTAAGGATCACTCACTGTGTAACTGTACAGAGTCACTGTTTATTCAGGGTAAGGGTCACTCACTGTGTAACTGTACAGAGTCACTGTTTATTCAGGGTGAGGATCACTCTCTGTGTAACTGTACAGAGTCACTGTTTATTCAGGGTAAGGATCACTCAATGTGTAACTGTACAGAGTCAATGTTTATTCAGGGTAAGGATCACTCAATGTGTAACTGTACAGAGTCACTGTTTATTCAGTGTAAGGGTCACTCACTGTGTAACTGTACAGAGTCACTGTTTATTCAGGGTAAGGATCACTCAATGTGTAACTGTACAGAGTCACTGTTTATTCAGTGTAAGGGTCACTCACTCTGTAACTTTACAGAGTCACTGTTTATTCAGGGTAAGGGTCACTCACTGCGTAACTGTACAGAGTCACTGTTTATTCAGGGTAAGGGTCACTCACTGTGTAACTGTACAGAGTCACTGTTTATTCAGGGTAAGGGTTACTTGGTGTAACTGTACAGAGTCAATGCTTATTCAGCAGGGTAAGGATCACTCACTGTGTAACTGTACAGAGTCACTGTTTATTCAGGGTGAGGATCACTCACTGTGTAACTGTACAGAGTCACTGTTTATTCAGAATAAGGATCACTCACTGTGTAACTGTACAGAGTCACTGTTTATTCAGGGTAAGGATCACTCACTGTGTAACTGTACAGAGTCACTGTTTATTCAGGGTAAGGATCACTCACTGTGTAACTGTACAGAGTCACTGTTTATTCAGGGTAAGGGTCATTCACTGTGTAACTGTACAGAGTCACTGTTTATTCAGGGTAAGGATCACTCTCTGTGTAACTGTACAGAGTCACTGTTTATTCAGAGTGAGGATCATTCACTGTGTAACTGTACAGAGTCACTGTTTATTCAGCAGGGTAAGGATCACTCACTGTGTAACTGTACAGAGTCACTGTTTATTCAGGGTAATGATCTCTCACTGTGTAACTGTACAGAGTCACTGTTTATTCAGGGTAAGGATCTCTCACTGTGTAACTGTACAGAGTCAGTGTTTATTCAGGGTAAGGATCACTCACTGTGTAACTGTACAGAGTCACTGTTTATTCAGAGTGAGGATCACTCACTGTGTAACTGTACAGAGTCACTGTTTATTCAGAGTGAGGATCACTCACTGTGTAACTGTACAGAGTCACTGTTTATTCAGGGTAAGGGTCACTCACTGTGTAACTGTACAGAGTCAATGTTTATTCAGGGTGAGGATCACTCACTGTGTAACTGTACAGAGTCACTGTTTATTCAGAGTGAGGATCACTCACTGTGTAACTGTACAGAGTCACTGTTTATTCAGCGTGAGGATCACTCACTGTCTAACTGTACAGAGTGGCTGTTTATTCAGGGTAAGGATCACTCACTGTGTAACTGTACAGAGTCACTGTTTATTCAGGGTAAGGATCTCTCACTGTGTAACTGTACAGAGTCACTGTTTATTCCGGGTAAGGGTCACTCACTGTGTAACTGAACATAGTCACTGTTTATTCCGGGTAAGGGACACGCGCTGTGTAACTGTACAGAGTCACTGTTTATTCAGGGTAAGGATCACTCACTGTGTAACTGTACAGAGTCACTGCTTATTCAGCAGGGTAAGGATCACTCACTGTGTAACTGTACAGAGTCACTGTTTATTCAGGGTAAGGATCACTGTGTAACTGTACAGAGACACTGTTTATTCAGGGTAAGGATAATTCACTGTGTAACTGTACAGAGTCACTGTACAGAGTCAGTGTTTATTCAGGGTAAGGATCACTCACTGTGTAACTGTACAGAGTCACTGTTTATTCAGGGTAAGGATCACTGACTGTGTAACTGTACAGAGTCACTGTTTATTCAGGGTAAGGGTCACTCACTGTGTAACTGTACAGAGACACTGTTTATTCAGGGTAAGGATCATTCACTGTGTAACTGTACAGAGTCACTGTTTATTCAGGGTAAGGATCATTCACTGTGTAACTGTACAGAGTCACTGTACAGAGTCAATGTTTATTCAGGGTAAGGGTCACTCACTGTGTAACTGTACAGAGTACCTGTTTATTCAGGGTACGGGTCACTCACTGTGTAACTGTACAGAGTCACTGTTTATTCAGGGTAAGGATCATTCACTGTGTAACTGTACAGAGTCACTGTTTATTCAGCAGGGTAAGGATCACTCACTGTGTCACTGTACAGAGTCACTGTTTATTCAGGGTAAGGATCACTCACTGTGTCACTGTACAGAGTCATTGTTTATTCAGGGTAAGGATCACTCACTGTGTAACTGTACAGAGTCACTGTTTATTCAGGGTAAGGGTCACTCACTGTGTAACTGTACAGAGTCAATGTTTATTCAGGGTAAGGGTCACTCACTGTGTAACTGTACAGAGTCACTGTTTATTCAGGGTGAGGACCACTCACTGTGTAACTGTACAGAGTCACTGTTTATTCAGGGTAAGGGTCACTCACTGTGTAACTGTACAGAGTCACTGTTTATTCAGGGTAAGGATCACTCACTGTGTAACTGTACAGAGTCACTGTTTATTCAGGGTAAGGATCACTCACTGTGTAACTGTACAGAGTCACTGTTTATTCAGGGTGAGGACCACTCACTGTGTAACTGTACAGAGTCACTGTTTATTCAGGGTAAGGATCACTCACTGTGTAACTGTACAGAGTCATTGTTTATTCAGGGTAAAGATCACTGACTGTGTAACTGTACAGAGTCACTGTTTATTCAGGGTAAGGATCACTCACTGTGTAACTGTACAGAGTCACTGTTTATTCAGGGTAAGGATCACTCACTGTCTAACTGTACAGAGTCACTGTTTATTCAGAGTGAGGATCACTCACTGTGTAACTGTACAGAGTCACTGTTTATTCAGCAGGGTAAGGATCACTCACTGTGTAACTGTACAGAGTCACTGTTTATTCAGGGTAAGGATCACTCACTGTCTAACTGTACAGAGTCACTGTTTATTCAGCAGGGTAAGGATCACTCACTGTGTAACTGTACAGAGTCACTGTTTATTCAGGGTAAGGATCTCTCACTGTGTAACTGTACAGAGTCACTGTTTATTCAGGGTAAGGATCTCTCACTGTGTAACTGTACAGAGTCACTGTTTATTCAGGGTAAGGATCACTCACTGTGTAACTGTACAGAGTCACTGTTTATTCAGAGTGAGGATCACTCACTGTGTAACTGTACAGAGTCACTGTTTATTCAGAGAGAGGATCACTCACTGTGTAACTGTACAGAGTCACTGTTTATTCAGGGTAAGGGTCACTCACTGTGTAACTGTACAGAGTCACTGTTTATTCAGGGTGAGGATCACTCAGTGTGTAACTGTACAGAGTCACTGTTTATTCAGAGTGAGGATCTCTCACTGTGTAACTGTACAGAGTCACTGTTTATTCAGGGTAAGGATCACTGACTGTGTAACTGTACAGAGTCACTGTACAGAGTCAGTGTTTATTCAGGGTAAGGTTCACTCACTGTGTAACTGTACAGAGTCACTGTTTATTCAGGGTGAGGGTCATTCACTGTGTAACTGTACAGAGTCACTGTTTATTCAGGGTAAGGGTCACTCCCTGTGTAACTGTACAGAGTCACTGTTTATTCAGGGTGAGGGTCACTCACTGTGTAACTGTACAGAGTCACTGTTTATTCAGGGTAAGGGTCACTCACTGTGTAACTGTACAGAGTTACTGTTTATTCAGGGTAAGGGTCACTGACTGTGTAATTGTACAGAGTCACTGTTTATTCAGGGTAAGGATCACTGACTGTGTAACTGTACAGAGTCACTGTTTATTCAGGGTAAGGATCACTCACTGTGTCACTGTACAGAGTCACGGTTTATTCAGGGTAAGGATCACTCACTGTGTAACTGTACAGAGTCACTGTTTATTCAGGGTAAGGATCACTCACTGTGTCACTGTACAGAGTCACTGTTTATTCAGGGTAAGGATCACTCACTGTGTAACTGTACAGAGTCACTGTTTATTCAGGGTAAGGATCACTCACTGTGTAACTGTACAGAGTCACTGTTTATTCAGGGTAAGGATCACTGACTGTGTAACTGTGCAGAGTCACTGTTTAATCAGGGTAAGGATCACTCACTGTGTAACTGTACAGAGTCACTGTTTATTCAGGGTAAGGGTCTCTCATTGTGTAACTGTACAGAGTCACTGTTTATTCAGTGTAGGATCACTCACTGTGTAACTGTACAGAGTCACTGTTTATTCAGGGTAAGGATCACTCACTGTGTAACTGTACAGAGTCACTGTTTATTCAGGGTAAGGATCACTCACTGTGTAACTGTACAGAGTCACTGTTTATTCAGGGTAAGGATCACTCACTGTGTAACTGTACAGAGTCACTGTTTATTCAGGGTAAGGATCACTCACTGTGTAACTGTACAGAGTCACTGTTTATTCAGGGTAAGGATCACTGACTGTGTAACTGTACAGAGTCACTGTTTAATCAGGGTAAAGATCACTCACTGTGTAACTGTACAGAGTCACTGTTTATTCAGGGTAATGGTCACTCACTGTGTAACTGTACAGAGTCACTGTTTATTCAGTGTAAGGATCACTCACTGTGTAACTGTACAGAGTCACTGTTTATTCAGGGTAAGGATCACTCACTGTGTAACTGTACAGAGTCACTGTTTATTCAGGGTAAGGGTCACTCACTGTGTAACTGTACAGAGTCACTGTTTATTCAGGGTAAGGATCACTCACTGTGTAACTGTACAGAGTCACTGTTTATTCAGGGTAAGGGTCACTTACTGTATAATTGTACAGAGTCACTGTTTATTCAGGGTAAGAATCACTCACTGTGTAACTGTACAGAGTCACTGTTTATTCCGCAGGGTTAGGGTCACTCACTGTGTAACTGTACAGAGTCACTGTTTATTCAGGGTAAGGGTCATTCACTGTGTAACTGTACAGAGTCAGTGTTTATTCAGGGTAAGGATCACTCACTGTGTAACTGTACAGAGTCACTGTTTATTCAGAGTGAGGATCACTCACTGTGTAACTGTACAGAGTCACTGTTTATTCAGAGTGAGGATCACTCACTGTGTAACTGTACAGAGTCACTGTTTATTCAGGGTAAGGGTCACTCACTGTGTAACTGTACAGAGTCACTGTTTATTCAGGGTGAGGATCACTCACTGTGTAACTGTACAGAGTCACTGTTTATTCAGAGTGAGGATCTCTCACTGTGTAACTGTACAGAGTCACTGTTTATTCAGAGTGAGGATCACTCACTGTGTAACTGTACAGAGTCACTGTTTATTCAGAGTGAGGATCACTCACTGTGTAACTGTACAGAGTCACTGTGTATTCAGCGTGAGGATCACTCACTGTCTAACTGTACAGAGTGGCTGTTTATTCAGGGTAAGGATCACTCACTGTGTAACTGTACAGAGTCACTGTTTATTCAGGGTAAGGATCTCTCACTGTGTAACTGTACAGAGTCACTGTTTATTCCGGGTAACGGTCACTCACTGTGTAACTGAACATAGTCACTGTTTATTCAGGGTAAGGGACACGCGCTGTGTAACTGTACAGAGTCACTGTTTATTCAGGGTAAGGATCACTCACTGTGTAACTGTACAGAGTCACTGCTTATTCAGCAGGGTAAGGATCACTCACTGTGTAACTGTACAGAGTCGCTGTTTATTCCGGGTAAGGATCACTGTGTAACTGTACAGAGACACTGTTTATTCAGGGTAAGGATCATTCACTGTGTAACTGTACAGAGTCACTGTACAGAGTCAGTGTTTATTCAGGGTAAGGATCACTCACTGTGTAACTGTACAGAGTCACTGTTTATTCAGGGTAAGGATCACTGACTGTGTAACTGTACAGAGTCACTGTTTATTCAGGGTAAGGGTCACTCACTGTGTAACTGTACAGAGACACTGTTTATTCAGGGTAAGGATCATTCACACTGTAACTGTACAGAGTCACTGTTTATTCAGGGTAAGGATCATTCACTGTGTAACTGTACAGAGTCACTGTACAGAGTCACTGTTTATTCAGGGTAAGGGTCACTCACTGTGTAACTGTACAGAGTACCTGTTTATTCAGGGTACGGGTCACTCACTGTGTAACTGTACAGAGTCACTGTTTATTCAGGGTAAGGATCATTCACTGTGTAACTGTACAGAGTCACTGTTTATTCAGCAGGGTAAGGATCACTCACTGTGTCACTGTACAGAGTCACTGTTTATTCAGGGTAAGGATCACTCACTGTGTCACTGTACAGAGTCACTGTTTATTCAGGGTAAGGTTCACTCACTGTGTAACTGTACAGAGTCACTGTTTATTCAGGGTAAGGATCACTCACTGTGTAACTGTACAGAGTCAATGTTTATTCAGGGTAAGGGTCACTCACTGTGTAACTGTACAGAGTCACTGTTTATTCAGGGTGAGGACCACTCACTGTGTAACTGTACAGAGTCACTGTTTATTCAGGGTAAGGGTCACTCACTGTGTAACTGTACAGAGTCACTGTTTATTCATGGTAAGGATCACTCACTGTGTAACTGTACAGAGTCACTGTTTATTCAGGGTAAGGATCACTCACTGTGAAACTGTACAGAGTCACTGTTTATTCAGGGTAAGGATCACTCACTGTGTAACTGTACAGAGTCACTGTTTATTCAGGGTAAGGATCACTCACTGTGTAACTGTACAGAGTCAATGTTTATTCAGGGTAAGGATCACTCACTGTGTAACTGCACAGAGTCACTGTTTATTCAGGGTAAGGATCACTCACTGTGTAACTGTACAGAGTCACTGTTTATTCAGGGTAAGGATCACTCACTGTGTAACTGTACAGAGTCACTGTTTATTCAGGGTAAGGATCACTCACTGTGTAACTGTACAGAGTCACTGTTTATTCAGGGTAAGGATCACTCTCTGTGTAACTGTACAGAGTCAATGTTTATTCAGGGTAAGGGTCACTCACTGTGTAACTGTACAGAGTCACTGTTGATTCAGGGTAAGGATCACTCACTGTGTAACTGTACAGAGTCACTGTTTATTCAGGGTAAGGGTCACTCACTGTGTAACTGTACAGAGTCAGTGTTTATTCAGGGTAAGGATCACTCACTGTGTAACTGTACAGAGTCAATGTTTATTCAGGGTAAGGATCACTCACTGTGTAACTGTACAGAGTCACTGTTTATTCAGGGTAAGGATCACTCACTGTGTAACTGTACAGAGTCACTGTTTATTCAGGGTAAGGATCACTCACTGTCTAACTGTACAGAGTCACTGTTTATTCAGAGTGAGGATCACTCACTGTGTAACTGTACAGAGTCACTGTTTATTCAGCAGGGTAAGGATCACTCACTGTGTAACTGTACAGAGTCACTGTTTATTCAGGGTAAGGATCACTCACTGTCTAACTGTACAGAGTCACTGTTTATTCAGAGTCAGGATCACTCACTGTGTAACTGTACAGAGTCACTGTTTATTCAGCAGGGTAAGGATCACTCACTGTGTAACTGTACAGAGTCACTGTTTATTCAGGGTAATGATCTCTCACTGTGTAACTGTACAGAGTCACTGTTTATTCAGGGTAAGGATCTCTCACTGTGTAACTGTACAGAGTCACTGTTTATTCAGGGTAAGGATCACTCACTGTGTAACTGTACAGAGTCACTGTTTATTCAGAGTGAGGATCACTCACTGTGTAACTGTACAGAGTCACTGTTTATTCAGAGTGAGGATCACTCACTGTGTAACTGTACAGAGTCACTGTTTATTCAGGGTAAGGGTCACTCACTGTGTAACTGTACAGAGTCACTGTTTATTCAGGGTGAGGATCACTCAGTGTGTAACTGTACAGAGTCACTGTTTATTCAGAGTGAGGATCTCTCACTGTGTAACTGTACAGAGTCACTGTTTATTCAGGGTAAGGATCACTGACTGTGTAACTGTACAGAGTCACTGTACAGAGTCAGTGTTTATTCAGGGCAAGGGTCACTCACTGTGTAACTGTACAGAGTCACTGTTTATTCAGGGTGAGGGTCACTCACTGTGTAACTGTACAGAGTCACTGTTTATTCAGGGTAAGGGTCACTCCCTGTGTAACTGTACAGAGTCACTGTTTATTCAGGGTGAGGGTCACTCACTGTGTAACTGCACAGAGTCACTGTTTATTCAGGGTAAGGGTCACTCCCTGTGTAACTGTACAGAGTCACTGTTTATTCAGGGTGAGGGTCACTCACTGTGTAACTGTACAGAGTCACTGTTTATTCAGGGTAAGGGTCACTCTCTGTGTAACTGTACAGAGTTACTGTTTATTCAGGGTAAGGGTCACTGACTGTGTAATTGTACAGAGTCACTGTTTATTCAGGGTAAGGATCACTGACTGTGTAACTGTACAGAGTCACTGTTTATTCAGGGTAAGGATCACTCACTGTGTCACTGTACAGAGTCACTGTTTATTCAGGGTAAGGATCACTCACTGTGTAACTGTACAGAGTCACTGTTTATTCAGGGTAAGGATCACTCACTGTGTCACTGTACAGAGTCACTGTTTATTCAGGGTGAGGATCACTCACTGTGTAACTGTACAGAGTCACTGTTTATTCAGGGTAAGGATCACTGACTGTGTAACTGTGCAGAGTCACTGTTTAATCAGGGTAAGGATCACTCACTGTGTAACTGTACAGAGTCACTGTTTATTCAGGGTAAGGGTCACTCATTGTGTAACTGTACAGAGTCACTGTTTATTCAGTGTAGGATCACTCACTGTGTAACTGTACAGAGTCACTGTTTATTCAGGGTAAGGATCACTCACTGTGTAACTGTACAGAGTCACTGTTTATTCAGGGTAAGGATCACTCACTGTGTAACTGTACAGAGTCACTGTTTATTCAGGGTAAGGATCACTCACTGTGTAACTGTACAGAGTCACTGTTTATTCAGGGTAAGGATCACTCACTGTGTAACTGTACAGAGTCACTGTTTATTCCGGGTAAGGATCACTGACTGTGTAACTGTACAGAGTCACTGTTTAATCAGGGTAAGGATCACTCACTGTGTAACTGTACAGAGTCAGTGTTTATTCAGGGTAAGGGTCACTCACTGTGTAACTGTACAGAGTCACTGTTTATTCAGTGTAAGGATCACTCACTGTGTAACTGTACAGAGTCACTGTTTATTCAGGGTAAGGATCACTCACTGTGTAACTGTACAGAGTCACTGTTTATTCAGGGTAAGGGTCACTCACTGTGTAACTGTACAGAGTCACTGTTTATTCAGGGTAAGGATCACTCACTGCGTAACTGTACAGAGTCACTGTTTATTCAGGGTAAGGGTCACTTACTGTATAATTGTACAGAGTCACTGTTTATTCAGGGTAAGAATCACTCACTGTGTAACTGTACAGAGTAACTGTTTATTCAGGGTAAGGATCACTCACTGTGTAACTGTACAGAGTCACTGTTTATTCCGCAGGGTTAGGGTCACTCACTGTGTAACTGTACAGAGTCACTGTTTATTCAGGGTAAGGGTCATTCACTGTGTAACTGTACAGAGTCAGTGTTTATTCAGGGTAAGGATCACTCACTGTGTAACTGTACAGAGTCAATGTTTATTCAGCAGGGTAAGGGTCACTCACTGTGTAACTGTACAGAGTCACTGTTTATTCAGGGTAAGGATCACTCACTGTGTAACTGTACAGAGTCACTGTTTATTCAGGGTAAGGATCACTCACTGTGTAACTGTACAGAGTCACTGTTTATTCAGGGTAAGGGTCACTCACTGTGTACCTGTACAGAGTCACTGTTTATTCAGGGTAAGAATCACTCACTGTGTAACTGTACAGAGTCACTGTTTATTCAGGGTGAGGATCACTCACTGTGTAACTGTACAGAGTCACTGTTTATTCAGGGTAAGGGTCAGTCACTGTGTAACTGTACAGAGTCACTGTTTATTCAAGGTAAGGGTCACTCACTGTGTAACTGTACAGAGTCACTGTTTATTCCGCAGGGTTAGGGTCACTCACTGTGTAACTGTACAGAGTCACTGTTTATTCCGCAGGGTTAGGGTTAACAGAGCCCAATTCAGTTTGACTTTGGAATGCTGAACTTCAAAGAAACCAGCGGTGTCACGGTCCAAGTTCAACTCAACCTTGAGCACTATTCACAGCTGCCAAGAGCTCCATGTGAAATCTCGGAGCCGGGAACCTGGATCAAAGGGGCAGACTGTCTGGACAAGAGGGCCCTATGAACATACATGTCGACAAGGCATCCTGACACGCACCCCAACACTGACACACACACTGACACACACACATGCTCTCACATACACTAACACGCAATTACACACAAACACGCTGACACTTAGACACACACACACACACACACACACACACTCACACACCGTTACCTCTCTCTCTGGCTCTTTGATGGCGCCTGTATTGGTCTCTTTCCTGTGCACTATTCGGCCCCTCCCTCCCTCCTTCCATTCCTGTCTGTCTGCCTGTCTGTCTGTCTCCCTCAGGCTCCATTCCCTTCCATCCCGCACGCTCTTGCTGAGAGACATTCCCCTCTCCGCGATCGCTTCTGCTCCCGATTCACCCGGGACGTCTCTGCCCTGGCCTGAGGGCTTGCCTCTTCGCCAGCCCGCCCGAGCTATTCGGCACCGGGTGCGGCCTCCCTGCTCCTCTGGCAGGGCCCAGGGGCTGACAGGAAGGCCGCAGAGAGGCTGCCCCCTGCTAGAAATGGCAGCCCACCTCCCGACGAGTGAGTGGGGGGGGCCAGGAAATTGAGACTCTCCCCCCACCCCCCCAACACCCTCACTTTGCCCACTCCTGAGCGGTGCCCCCACCCACCCCCCACCCCACAAGAACGGGCAGACGTCGGGCAAGAGAAGGAGCGGATTGGGCACGGCGCGCAGCCTTCCAAGGTCGAATAGCTCCTCACTGCCGAGGCCGATGGGTGAAGAATGGTCACTCGCTTGAGGCAAACTCGGGATGACAGTGCCCATGGAACCACCAACTAATGACAGATTGGCACTGCCAATGTGCACCCCAACTGACATTCCCAAACCCTCTGGGCAGCCACTATTTCCATTTTTAAAGGGTCTTTAACGAGTTAAACATTCCCAATGCCGGGAGCTTCCGCAGCATTTGACCCTGAGTCACCTACTGGGGACAGGTGACCAAAAGCCCGGTCAAAGAGGTCAGTTTTAAGGAGCGTCTTAAAGGAGAAGAGAGAGAGAGAGAGAGGAGATGCGGAGAGGTTTAGGGAGGGAATTCCAGAGCTCAGGGCCCCCCAGGCAGCTGAAGGCACGGCCGCCAATGGTGGAGCGATGGGAATCGGGGGATGGTCAAGAGGCCGGAATTGGAGGAGAGCAGAGATCTCGGAGGGTTGTAGGGGCTGGAGGAGGTTACAGAGATAGGGAGGGGTGTAGGGGCTGGAGGAGGTTACA